>NC_139600.1:10965685-10993185 GCF_946808225.1 Silurus aristotelis | reverse complement strand
CATACACACATTTACACACACGCATGCACATATATACACTAGTGATTGAGTGTGGCTGTAGATCTCCTGGCTCTGATGCTTTGAGTGGTGCTTCTAGTTATCTCGCAGTGTCCCAGACGACCCACATGCATCACCGATTTGCTAATGAATGGCATGACCAATAATAGGAGCAACACACACACACACACATACACAGGACAGCATGCACACTACTACACTGCTTTACACTTCGAGAGTAGCGCCACTCAAAGCCCTCTTACTCTATTCAGAAAGTTCCAGAAGTGTTAAGGCAGGCTAATAATGCAGTGCAATTCAAACTCAGCAAAAATCATGGAAAAAAAAAAGATGCCGGAAAAGGATGCAGTTCATTTCTAGTTCACGGTTGAACTAAACGATAGCAATCCCATATAATAAAGAACAGTGCGGTTTTGTCAGAAGCCGTTGATAAATTTTCTACAGCAGCTCTGATGACATTAAGTTTGTAGTAATATGTTCCCCATTCAATATTTGTATATTACAACTTGTATGGCTTGTGAGAGAGGAATTCGTGTTTAAGTGACGATGATGCCTTCTTTAATAAAAAATGTGCCGTGGTTTCACGTTTCAAAGCATTTTTTATTTGCATCACGCTTTTCATTATTTTCACTGCACACGCCATTGTTTTTTATTCTGTATTTGAGGAATCACACTTACACCGATTCTTTGCAGCCTCTACTACTACTATAATTACTATTATTATTATAATCATCATAATCATCGGGAGAGTCGTAGCTCAGTGGTTAAAGCCCTGGTTAGGAAGGTCAGGGAGTTCAAGCCTCACAATTGCCAAGCTGTTAGTCTTGGGCCCTTGTGCAAGGCCCTTAACCCTCTGGGCGCAAAGGATGCAAAGAAAAAAGAATTTCACTCAGCTGTAATGTATATGTGACAAATAAAGGCTTCTCTATTATCTAACAAATCAAAGCAAACGCATGTCTAATTGTGTTTAAAATTGGTGCACACCTGATCATAAAATGTATATGTGCTTCTCGAACATTATAGCATATAACATATAGTCTCCATTTTGCTGTTATCTTCTTTAAAGATGTTTCACTAATGTGCTTGTGGAGATTTTATTTATACAGTCATGTTAGTAAAGTCAGGTGCTGGTTTAAAGTCAGGTACTGTACTGGGAAAGTGAGGGGGCCTGGGGTGCAGTCAGCGCTCCAATTCGTTTCCGTAGGGTTGAGGTCAGATCTCTATAGAAGGCCACTCAAGAGCTTTCACTCATTTTGTACAATTGTGTGTCTCCAACTTTGTGGTAACAATTCGAGGAAGAATGCACATATGGCTGGGAAAGTCAGGGGTGCCAATACTTTTGTCTATATACTGAATGATAAGTGCTGCATGCTCTATCCACCCATATATCTATTTTTACCTACAATATATAGATAGACGAGCAATACTTTTGACCTATTGTTGTTTCTTAATACAAGTATGAGAAGTAAATATATACAATAACCCAGTTTGTGAATGTCATAGATATACACACACGCAAGTGTGTGTGTGTGTGTGTGTGTGTGTGTGTGTGTGTGTGTGTGTGTGTGTGTGTGAAAGAGTGTCAGCAAATTAACCCTGCATTAGCTGATTCAGCAGCTTGTATCCTCTGCTCACATCAATGTCCACCAAACTGGATTATTGACTGAAGAAAATCCCTCTCTTTGGTTTAAATCTGGATTTGGACAAATTCCTAACTACAGATTTCCAGTTAAATCGCTTGTCCTTTTTTCCTCTTTCTCTCAGCTATTCGTGTACATGTGTCCTTGTGTTAGAGTGTGTGTGTGTGTGTGTGTGTGTGTGTGTGTGTGTGTGTGTGTGTGTGTGTGTGTGTGTGTTAATGTCTCTAAAGACAAGGGCTTGCCTTTTTTTCTGCTTATGAAGTTCTTTTGTTTGACTTCATGTCTTTATATGTGCCTTTACCAAGCTATTAACTCTGACTCCAGAGATTATAACTGTATCATAGACGCGTGGGCTGAATATTGAGGAGGCTCGGTCAGCAAGATAACAAAAATGCATATTGTATTAACAGGCAAACATGGTTTTGTGATTAATAATACAACATATTGCAAAATGTGAGGAGAAAAAATACAATTAAAATACCAAATACTTGCACTAGGAGGGCAAATCATTATCAAGGACAAGTTAATCCTGTGCTAAGGTTGTATTAGGAAAGAATTAGGATTGTATACGGCATTTGTTACCTATCGTTCCAAAAGGGCATGGCTGTGTAGCGGTGAGGCCTTGCCGAGTTTTTGGCCATGTAAGCTCTGCTTCGACAGTAGGGTTACAGAACTCTGCGGCATTGTTGGGCAGGACGGAGGAAGGCGGTGGGCGTGTGCTGAAAAGGGGTCCGGAACCGCTTGGCGGTCGGAGTTCGACAGTGGTGGTGTGCGCCCTCGGAGTTAACACACTCAGAGACGGAGATCTGGTAGTGCTAGAGATGGTGGTCGTAGTGGTTGAGGTGGTAGCTGTGGACACTGTAGTTGGCCGGGTGGTCGTCCTGGTGGTGGTGGTGTCCATGAGGACGTGAACCGACGAAGATGTCTCTGCAGAGGGAGAAGCAGAGGAGAAGTAGCGATTAGGAATGGGAGTTAGTGGAGGATGCTGTGGGACTAGCAAAAAAGTAATTAGATACACGTCTGTATTAGGAGCACGAGTGCACAATTATCACGAGCAAGAGAGAAAATGCAAGAGGGAAAGGGGGAAAAAGAGAGAAAAAGAAAGACAGACTATCAGCGCCTAATCAGCAGTTCAATTAGACTTGACAGGTTTCTACATGGGCATACCAGATGACTTTACAAACAGCGTACATCCACACATAAAGAGATAGACAGCTACAACATGTTCAGTGTAAACACACACACACACACACACACACACACACACACACACACACACACACACACACACACACACACACTAAGGCTCTCTACTCTGGCTAACAAATCAATAAGAATGTTCAACTTTGCCTCAACAACAAAGTGACCCTGAGGGAAAGAGGTCTTCAGCAGCAACAAAAAAAAATAACATTTCGCCTCACTCACTTGTTTCCTTCACATTTCCCTCACGCACACAAAAAAAAATAAAAATCCTGTTTCTGCCGCTCGTTTCGTCATGTACAAATGTCTTGCGCTCGGTTCTTCCACCCAAAATGAAATGAAACCAACAAATAATATAGCTTTAGGATTAACATAGTTAACAATGCATGACCTTGAGATACAGCGCCAAGGTCATCCATACACAGCGATCATAAGTTTAATCAGGACAATATTTGCACACTGAGCCCGTCCTCTACTGCTCCATCAGACACCGGTTTGTCAAACATGGCTGCCACAAAGAATGCCAGCGCACGTTGTTTCCATGGCAACTACACTTCAATCATGTGGTCGGGTAGAAATTAAGAAATGAACTTTTTTTTTAATAAAAATAAATAAAAAATGAAAACAGCAGGAAAGGCAAATTCAATCATTTTGCAATGACCTTGACCTTCCTGAGAACTACTTTTTCTGTTATTCTATGAATTATAAATTGCAAAAGAACAAATCACTCCAGTCCGGCACAAAGCTGTAGGCTGCTGTCAATCAAAACATCCACGGGCGGCAAGTTGGCAAGTAGACTGACGCTAATGTTAACATAATAGCTAGCTGCTGTTTGGCTAAACAATACACTCTGACAGAATTTGTTTTCCAGCTTAGTACTTTTACTCGAGTTGCCAGAGGTGATGACGGCTTTTCAAGCCCCCCTTTTTGAGTCTCTCTTCTTTTTACTGAAATAAATCTCAGCATACTTTGTTCCAATAATTAAAAGCTATTATGAATACCTTTGTTTTTTTTAGTTTTTTTTGCTGCATTCTGTAACAACACAGCAAGACACAGTGGGGCTCATTTGGCCATATCTGAAGGGTATGGGATTTGTGAGAGAAATGATATCCTGGAAGCAGATTGTGTCTGGGACAACAGGGTGTCATTAATTTCGTGTTCTGTGTGTTTACTCGACACACTGGTAGATTAGGTATGCATCACTTGAAGCCTCTCTCACAGCTGTATTAGGTGTATAAAACAAACATTATAAATCATACAACACTGCAGTGAGGTGTACTGAAATGAGAATTCTACAAATTCTAATATCACTGCTGACCATTCATAGCCTAGAAATACAGTCCATACATACAGACACACCAACACCCCTAGATACAGACATGGTAACTGCAAAAGAAGGAGCTAAAATTTATTTTGCCAGACGCAATTGATTAAGGCTACACTGAGCATCTAATTAAGACAGACAAAAAGACAGAAGAGAGTGAATGAAGGTAGAAAAAAAGGGCATAGATCACATCCATAAGAAGCTCTAAAATATTCTCTGCAATACAATAAAATCTGTCACTAGCACACAAACACCAACACCTAGCATCCAACCCTGAAATCAAAAAATACCAACCAAAGATTAGCATTTAGCATCATTCACGAGCATCAGCTGCCCATACCCAACGCTCACTACCACAATGATAATACATAATATTGACAATTAAAATCCAACATTCCTGTAAAATGGCAAAAATCCACCACTGAATGTTTTGGACAGTTATGCATTTACCACAAGAAGTAAATGTTTATCAAATGCACTAATGGTTTCAATAACTAAAAACAACAATCACCATTAAAACCTCTAACAGGAATCCAGATTTTCCATTAAAACCCAAATGTTCACTGTTAAACCAACTATTACCATAAAAGACCCACATTCACCAACAGGAGTCTACATTCTCCATCAAATCTTCGCCTAACAACAACAACAACAAAAAGTATAAATATTAAAAAATCAGAAATCACATCGGGAAACCTTTGACCATCGAGAATCACCAAATCAAATACACAAACGTTCACAATCTAAAACAACCGACACTAATAAAAGACTATATTTTTTTTATCAGGAGTCAGCATTCTCCATAAAATATTATCAATAAACAAAAAAACCAAAATAAATTAACAAAAAAAAAAAAAAAAAAGACAACTCAAGCTTTATTGTCATTCTTCCACATACACAGTAAACAAAAGTACGAAATGCTGTTACTAAGGAGCGAGGTGCATGGAGAGTAAAACAGCAAGAGTAACATTAAATATAAATAAAGAGTAAACATTAGACATAGCAGAGCAGGTATGATTAGGAATCCACAATTTCACCAAGTGTTCACAATCAAAAAACAAATATTACCATTAAAATACATTTATCATCAGGAGTCTAAATTTTTCATCAAATACAACAGTTTAAAAAAAAAAAAAAAAAAAAACTACTACCAAGAGTCAAGAGTAAACACCGATCAGGCATAACATTTTAACATTATGAACGGTGAAGTGAATAACACTGATTATCTCTTCATCATGGCACCTGTTAGTGGGTGGGATTTAATAGGCAGCAAGTGAACATTTTGTCCTTAAAGTTGATGTTAGAAGCAGGAAAAATGGGCGAGCGTAAGGATTTGAGTGAGTTTGACGAGGGACAAAAAATGATGTCTAGACGACTGGGTCAGAGCATCTTCAACACTGCAGCTTTTGTGGGATGTTCCTGGTCTGCAGTGGTC
The DNA here is from genome assembly GCF_946808225.1 of Silurus aristotelis. NCBI lineage: Eukaryota > Metazoa > Chordata > Actinopteri > Siluriformes > Siluridae > Silurus > Silurus aristotelis. Next base: position 10,987,571 of record NC_139600.1, on the reverse strand, counting down.
AGTATCTTTTAAAAGTGCTCCAAGGAAGGAACATTGGTCAACCAGCGACAGGGTCATGAGCTGCCGAGGCTCATTGATGCACGTGGGGAGCGAAGGCTGGACCATGTGGATCCAACAGATCAGCTCCTGTAGCTCAAATTGCTGAAGAAGTTCATGCTGTTGATGCTCGACAGGTCAGAACCGTTTTGGCAGCAAAAGGGGGACCAACACAATATTAGGCAGGTGGTCATAATGTTATGCCTGATCAGTGTACATTCTCCATCAAATACACCAGTGTTTACCATTAGACACCTACATTTACCATTAAGAGTGTACATTCTCCATCAAATACACCAATGCTTACCATTAAAAAACAACTTTCACCTTGAATCCGTTACCATGCACCAGAACACCCGCGTCCTCAATATTTTCTGCGCTAACCTTAATTTACCAACAGGAGTCTACATTTTCCTTCAAATACACTGGTGATCATTATTTAAAAAAAAAAAACAACTACCACCATTAAACACCTACATTTACCTTCTGGAATCTATAGTATCCATCAAATACATCAATATTCAACATCCGCTATTGAACACAAAAAATACACTGCCCATAATCATTTACCAGCGTTCACTATCAAAAAAACTAAACATCAAATTTCACTGCATGTGCAAAACTTATATAAAAAACATTCACTTCCATCTACTAACATTACAATGCTGTCAATGTTCTTTGGGAGTAAATGACAAGCCGAATAACCCGGTGTGAAAAGGTGAAAGAATTCTTTAAACTTTTTCACTGATCACACACAGGTGCACCTCTCAAACACAGTTTCTGGTTTTGTTGACATTCGATAGAGAGTTTTTGTGTTGGCACCCTCAGAGCTCTAGTTACCATGTCAGATCTGAAACAACCTCCGACACGTTTTGTTGAACCTCCGGGTCCAATTCACTTTTCAAACAATGCAAACTCAACAGAACTGCACTGAAGAGGCACATGGGTCCAGAGCCAGTATCTCGCTCTCACACACACAAACACACACACACTGATACACACAAACACACATATATACACTTTGTTTCCCATAAATACAATGGATGTCAAATAAGCCAAAAAGCAATCAGAAAAAAAAAAAAATATGACTGTCTAAAACAAAGTAGTGGAAAAATAATAATACAGGAAACTGAGACTGACCAGTGATGCAAAGTAAGAAACACAAGCATGTGAAAGTGTGTGTATAGGAGCAAGTGCGAGAAGCGTTACAGCTAACACTGCAAAGGTCTGTGTGAGAGAGTATGAGAGACTCTGGCACACTGTAATTCCTCCTACTAGATATGTCATTCACACGTTTGTCTCAGGAAAGTGATAATTATGGCACTTCCATCTGTCTGGTGACCATATGTAAGCACTAAAAGAGCAGCTACAGTGGGAGAGTTTGTCGAAAGAGAGAGAGAGAGAGAGAGAGAGAGAGAGAGAGAGAGAGAGAGAGAGAGAGAGAGAGAGAGAGAGAGAGAGGGAGGGAGGGAGGGAGGGATAACCGAGTTGTGGAACCTATCCATATGCTTGATGAAAGATTAGCGGAGGAAAATGGATTCTTAATGAGTAATCTGCAGGAAATCCTTCAACCCAGGATCCAAACTTTTGCTATTTTTATTTCATTTTCAACGCATCGAAGTCAGCATTAAAGCTCATTTTTCCGCAATACTATATCACAACACAAACAGAGCAACTCATCCTACATAATTGATGTTGATCCTCTTGGCTCTTGCCTCTGCTACTTCAACCATTAGGCATAGGTTCCCCAAAGGTTCTCTGGCTAGTTCTTGGCTTCCCAAAAGGGATTTACTTGGAACTCTGAATGGGAAACATTTCTATACAACGTTCTACATAGAATATTTGAAAATCCCCCAAGAAATAAACCAAACAACCATTTATGGAAATGAAAACTTTGTTCTAGGAAGAAATTCGTAATTCCTTCCATTGACCTCTGTACAAAATAATCCCATTAAACTAGTTTTTAAAAATGTTGTAAGCAAACGTTCCAGCGTTCTCTACTCATCTCTTGTGGTTTAACAAAAGATTTACAGAAAGTCGCTTTCCATCACTTTCATCTCATATTTCTACTTTTTCTCTATGATTAGCATGCTAACATTTACAAAAAAATCTGATTATAGGAAATGACAGAAAACACCAATTACACCACATCATGCTGCAATCCTGTTTTCCATTCGCCTGCCAAAGCTTCATTCTTGTAAATTTCGCGCTTTAAAGATTTCAACCTTGCTTTAATTATACCCACCTTTCCTTGTCTTCCAGCAGAAAGGAATCTAAGACGCACTTCCCTCAACTCCTAGGAAGGCCTCATTACTGTGCAAAGCAGGCCTTGTCATTTTTAATGACTCGCCGCATCAAGCAGACCAGTCTAACGTCTTCAAGATTTCATTTTGCCACCAACAGTGCAGGAGGTCCTTTTTTGTCAGTCAAAACAATAGTTCTTGAGTATTCCAGAGTTCGATCTCGTGTCAGTGTTGCATGGCAGCTTGAATGAGTCACCCGTCAGTGGGGGCACACTTTTACAGGATAATAATGATTCCCTTTCAGCTCATATAGTTTCATACATAGAGGAGACGCCGCATAGATTTTCGATCATTTTACGAACAAAACATGCAGCAAACTACCAAATATTAATATTCAAATCAAATACTGATGATTCATAATTAATCATGATCTTTAAACACCTACATTTCCTATTACTCCTCCTATCCTATCTACCACCAAATAAGAGTGGTCACAATCAAAAACCAGTGTTCACCATAAAACTCGAAAAATAACCTTCAAACTTCTACATTTACCTTTAAACACCTATATTTATTACCACTACTGCATTTAAAACCAAACAATAGAGTGGCTAAAAAAAGCAACGCCATCAAGGCATAACAATTATCTGTTACTATGACTTGTCAACGTTCGCCATCAAAAAAAGAAATTTACCACCAAATACCAACATGAACCAATAAAAACATGCATCAAAAACATCATCATCATCCACCATCAAACTCCAATGTTCAAAGTCAATCACCTTCTTTTCAAAGCACAGGTATGACCACCAAATACCACCATTCACTGATAAACACAAATATTAGCCAACTTACACTGGCATTATAATACAGCTTTTTGAATAAACCAGTTCTAGGATATATCAGAACTGGATTAAAGTTCGGTGTTGAATGAGTCACTCAGTCATTGGGGGCTACAGGATCGTTGCAACATTCACTTAAAATGATCTCCTGTCAGCTCAAATAAAAGGGTACATGGAGAAAACAGGACCTAGGCAATTCTCCCAATTCTGGGAGAGCTCCAGGTCACCGTCCAGAGGCTCCACATGCAGACGAAATTAGGTCAATTACCCTCTGGCTGGAGTGCATTTTCAGAGCTCAACTTCATTCCTAGGTTCCATGGCTATCGTTTCTTGTGTTTGACATGTGCCCCCAAACACTGGGAGATGGCAGCGGTAGGCTATGACATATGAGACAAAGCTGTAGTCTGCCGAGGGGGAGGTCAGAATGCAGGATTAGCATATTACAAGGAGACTTTCAGTCACAAAAGCTAGCCTGAATACCAAATAGTCGTATGCTTAGTAAGCACTTATAATAATTGATACTGTTGCTAATATTGCTAATGTTCCTAACAGTCTGAAAAGCAGATCATATATTTGGCCCATGCTAGGCAACTATTTAAATAATTGTTCGCATAAACGTGGGACAAAAAGAGGCGAAAGGTTTTAACTTTAAATTTTTTTGAGGCGTAGTATTAATTAGCTGTATCTTACAGAACTCACAAGGATAACAAGAGGAGGAACGTTCAGGAGGAACGTTGTTTTATTTCACTGTGTACTGCGTCAGCTATATATGGTTGAAAAGACAATAAAAGCTTCTTGACTTGACTTGAAGACAAACGTTTTACCTCAGGACTGACGTTATAGATTAGCATTAGCTCATACCGTCAGTGCTGAAAGCTAATCTGTATAACTAATAAGCCGGTAAATACACAAAGTGTTAATACTTCACTTGAGCTATTGGTAACATTCATATTAATGCTTATGTGACTAAAAGCTCAGGAGGTATCTAATAAGTTTGGCCCCTGCTTAACTGAATAGTTTTCTAATTACATCAGTGGCAGATCCCAAGTCCTTTAACTCAAGGCTAGCATTTGTGATTAGCATTAGCAACTAGCTGCACGCTATTAGGCTGATGTTCATTTGGCAATTTAATGTGACATGATACAGTGCTAATGACCTGAACCAGGCTGCATCTTCCCAGAAGAGTGGAGGGAATTATAATGTGAATGCTCAGAAAGCACATACCGTACTTGTGACCAAGTGTCCGCAAACCTTTAGCAATACAGTGTATGACAGGTCTATTACATCAAGATAATCAATGTTATTCACTTCACCTGCCAGTGGTGCCAATGCTTAGAAAAGAAAGAAAAAAAAATCTAAAACACTCTGCCCTTGAGGGTCCTGACCAGACTGTTTAAGATCTGCATGTGGAGATTAAAGTCATCCTGGTTGAATAATAATGGGCAATTGGAAATGTCTACAGAACTTCCGCCGGCTATACAATGCATCATGTTGAAACTTCTTTGGAACTTTCTGTGTAAAATCGTTCAAGAGAATCTGAAAAATATCATCAGATTCAAAAGAGAGGAAGAGGACTACAGCATGAAGGAGAGAAAGAGAGAGAGAGAGAGAGAGAGAGAGAGAGAGAGAGAGAGAGAGAGAGAGAGGGAGAGAGAGAGACAGAGAGAAGAGAGAGAGAGAGAGAGAGAGAGAGAGAGAGAGAGAGAGAGAGAGAGAGAGAGAGAGAGAGAGAGAGAGAGAGAGAGAGAGAGAGAGAGAGAGGGAGATAGAGGTAATGTTTGTATGCTATAATTACTTTGAGAGTGCTTACCAAAATCCAGGGTTTCTAAGCTGCTTTTCAGAATACACTCACAGTTCCAGTCTCTCTTCCGCTCTCTCGTGCGCGCGCACACACACACACACACACACACACACACACACACACACACACACACACACACACACACACACCATGTTTGTGTAGTAGTTAAGCATTCTGAAGCTGAAGGAGCTGTCAGCAAGAGGAGCGATTTCCGAGGTGAGTGGTGCACTGCACAATGACACAACCACTCCAGGACACGAGGACAGACCCCCAGAGAACTGTAGCCTCTTACCAGAGCTGCCATTTTCCCACTCTTTCACACATGCATATACAAGACACAAACACACACAGATGGCAGCCTGAGCTCGCGACATGCGAATGCCAGACAGTCAGAGAGTGTGTGTGTATGCGTGTGGGGAGGGGGTTTGGATAGCAAACAGACCACGGCGCATGCCATGATCCGCAGATGGCGGAGATTAAGAGGTCTCAAACTCAAAGACAGTGGACAGACTGTGAAGACGGTCACAGAGAGAGAGAGAGAGAGAGCGAGAGAGAGAGCGAGAGAGAGAGAGCGAGAGAGAGCGAGAGAGAGCGAGAGAGGGAAGGGCGTAGCTGACCAGTGTTGAGTCGGAATGATATTTATATTTTCTGTGTATTTTTACACTATAAGATATGCTTTGCAACGTGTGAGGGGTTCTATAGTAACGTGATATACACCTTTAACACTTGTTTATACAACAAGTGCATATTGTTGCATCATCACACATACATATGGACAAAGGTTTGCGGACACCTGACCTTAAGATTCGTATCCGATTTGTTTTTAGCATCTCGATTCACAGTTAGTCCCCATTTAGTGTTATAATAACTTCCACTTTTTCGGGAAGATTTTAGATTTTAAAAAATGTGCTTGTGGAGATTTGTGCTCATTCAGTCACAAGGGCATTAATAAAATCAGATTCTGATTTGAGGTGAGGTGAGGAGGCCTGGGGTGCAGTCAGCTTTTTAATTCCTTCCAAATGTGGTCAAAAGGGTTGAGGTCAGAGCTCTTTAGCAGGTGACTTAAGATCATCCACTCCAAAGAGTAAAGACCACATATGGCTTTTATCCATAGGCAGAATGTCAGAAGATAAAGGATTTAAAACAGTCACGTGAAACCTATAAAAATTATAATGGGGACAATACCTGGGTCAGGGGGTCTGGTTAAGGTGGTGTAATAAAGGGTACAGGTAGGGGGGTACAGGTTGTGTAATGAAGACTGTAGAAGCAAATGTCTAAAAACCAAGACCAGGTCTTTTTTCCTATCAAGATCTACTGTAAAACAACCTTGTATTAAATATCAGCGACTATTGTTGAATCCGTCAGGCCTTATTCACTTCTACGCGAATTAATTTACGCTATCATCAGCACAAGAAATAATCGAAGAGTATAATGATCCTGCTGCCATTTGCACCGTTTTCTCACTCGGCTGCCACGCTGGAGCGGTTATTAAAAAATGGTGAACATTTAGCCGCAGTCAATATCCGTAATGCCTCTCCGAGCTGCACTAGAGCGAGTAATGGAGCAAGTAAATCCCGGTGGAAACTGCAGGACACTAATCATTCTGACTGGGTGTGTCCCTCGGCTGTCTCCGTAACGCCTGTAACGTCCCTCAGACTGCACTTTCTGAGGCGCCGTCGTTGTCCTTTTATCGTTCCGATCTCGAGTACGCACCGTTGACACCATTACATCACACTAACGATGTGATGAGAGAGGAAAGGAGAGAGAAAGGACAGTGGGGTGAAATCGGAAGGGTCAGTGGGAGTGAAGGGGAGAGAAGACAAGGGGGTCAAAAATGACAGGTGGATGAGATAAGCCCAAGTCATCTGCCTGAGAAGTCGTCTTCATTACTGCATTGGAAATAAGTTTTGTTCCAGAAAGATGTCTTGTTAAGACACAGCTAGGACAAGTGAACACACACACACACACACACACACACACACACACACACACACACACACACACACACTACTGACCCGGTTCACCTACTCAACTAGAGTGTGTGTTTTTCTCACCAGGTATCTCAGAAGCTTTGTACATGTTTCACAATGAGACAGCAAAGCAAAGAGGAAGAATAATGATGCCATTCATGCTCCTCCCTTGACGCAAATCATGCATGAACTCAGTACACACACACACACACACACAGACCAAAAAAAAGAAGAAAACCAGAGAATACTCTGAAGTATTTTCAGGGTAATGATACAAATCGCTCTCACAAACAATAAATTGGTGTAATTCCTCTCAGGTCTTTGTGGATTTTTCGTGCGTGTTATATTTATCATAGACCCCCTTTCAGTGTGCAAACTCTCCAATCTCAAGGTAAATAGTATGTTGTTTTTCATTTCAAAGGTTTTTTTTCTTTTATATCAAGCATTTCAATGATTTTTTTGATTGTTTTTAAAGCGAGATCAGGTTCATGTGAGGCTATCGTTGTGGAGCTAAGGATTCCGAGACTTGGAATTCAGGAACGCTAAGCGAGAGCACGCGAGAAAGGCAAAGACAGAGAGCGAGACCCCTCAACTCACCAACTTCGGAGATCCCATTAAACCCAAAACAAAGAGGCAGAGCTAAATTCTGTGCTATGAGTAGTATTGATGAAACAGTGTATTATTATCATTATTATTATTATTATTATTATTATTATTATTATTATTATTATTATTATTATTATTATTATTATTCACTAATCCTGTGCCTGCTTTTAAAAACAGATGCGCTGCAAGCGCTTCAGTTGAGATTCAATGTACACATATACTATATGGTCAAAAGTCTGTGGACACCGGACCATATGATTCGTATGTGGTCTCAAAACACCCCATTAAGTCCTCATTTGCTGGTATAATGACCCACTTTTCTGGAAAGATTTTTCACTAGATTTTGGAGTTGCTTGTGTGAGACTTGTGCTCATTCAGCCACAAGGGTGTTAGTAAAGTGACTCTTTACTCTCTCTCTCTCTCTCTCTCTCTCTCTCTCTCTCTCTCTCTCTCTCTCTCTCTCTCTGTTGAGTTAAACATGCTCCTTAGGTTCCAGTGACCACTGTTCCTGCCCCTCTCCCCTCTGTGGATCTTCCCACTTCTTCCAGGCCTGCCTCTGGATATTGTTCTCTTCGACTGGAGGCCACTCTGTGCAGCTGGGGACGGTTTCTCATCAACGCCTTCGGTGGTTCCATGAAATTCCGGAGTAAGAACAGGAGCTTTGAGAATGGATTTAGACTGTAGTTAATGTCATCAGTCTGCTACATTCACTCAGGACTACTTTTTCGCTTCTGATCATCATCACTGTAACCCGCAACATCGTAAATCTGCTATAAATGGACATTCGGTGCAACCCAGATGAGGATGGGTTTCCTCTTGAGTCTGGTTCCTCTCAAGGTTTCTTCCTTATGCCATCTCGGGGAGTTTTTCCTTGCCACAGTCGCCACCGGCTCGCTCATCAGAGACGAACTTACTTATAAAGAACATACTTACATACTTACTTTTTATCACCACATTATCTGTGTAAAGCTGCTTTGAGACAATGTTCATTGTTAAAAGCGCCATACAAATAAAAATGAATTGAATTGAATTAAAGTCAAGTACTGATGTAGGATGAGGAGGCCTGAGGTGCAGTCAGCGTTCCAATTCATCCCAAAGGTGTTTAATAGGTTTTAGAGCCCTTTAGCAGGCCACTCTAACCCTGGAGCTCGCTTTGTGCAAAACTGGAAGTTTCATGCTGATTGGGTCTTAGTTAAAGTGAAGAAGAGATGTAACAGTACCCCATGGAAAGACATCCTATAAAATGGTGTGCCTCCAACTTTGTGGTAAAAGTTTTGGGAAAAATGAGGTGTCCCAATACTAATATCCATAAAGTGTTCCGTTAAGGATACATCAACCGATTTTTGACTATGGTTTTTGTAGGTAGATGTTGTGCAGGTCTTCTGGTTCTATTGTGGAGGTTTGCTTACACACACACACACACACACACACACACACACACACACACACACACAGCAGTGGAGCCGCAGCTGTGCTGGGAATACATACCCGATGCTCGGATGCTCTGCATTGCAAGCTCCAGTGAGCAGGCAGATCAGTCTTATACACCTACAGGGCACAGGTGACATTGGGCCTTCTACACACACCAGTCTGTATTTACACAAGCACACACATTCCCTGCGTGCTCCGTAAGCACTGTTTTGTTTTTTGTTTTTTTTGCTAAGTATAACAGTGTGAAGACCATTTTTTCCAGTGAGAGGAAATTTGGCACTGTATAGTAAGGTCACCTTTTGCTACAAGAGTATCTCATGTGTGTAAACCATTAGAAACACTTTAACTTAATAAGCACTTGGTAATGAACTGTGGATCCATGGCTACAACACCGCATGGTAGAGCAAACTCAAACGTTATAATGAAGCAAAAAGGCTCTACTACTCAAGAAGGGTGCAAACACACCTAACACATACACATGTAAACCTATTATCAGTGGGCAAAAAAGTCAAGCATGGGATGATGGGGATGGAAACGGAAGGGATACTTTGATGCAAAGAAGACAAAAGTCAAATTTATCTAGTAGTGATGATGGTACTGGGTTGCAAATTTGCTCTGACAAGTTGGGGGACAAATGATTGATGTACATCTCTGTAATTTAGTTTAGACCAATTTCCACCCACTAGCTAGTTTCGCTTATCAGGCTACAGCTACCGGTTGGCAAGGGTGAAGTGCTTCTTAGGGACACATGAAACCAAAAAAATACGAGGTAGTATCGAGAGTTGTTTTGCAACATGGCAACAGATGGCAGCACAAGGCTGCACGCACAGTCACAGGGAGCACCGACCTTCATAAGTCTGCGCCAAAAGATATTGTCCCGTATACAGCGGAGTCTGTGCAACTGGTGCTATTCTAACCATGTGCATTACCACGTCTGCAATACCATCAGAAAGTTAGAACAAAGATAATGCACCCTGTCACCGAACTCTCCTTACATGTAAGTCTCTTGGAAACAGCAATTAAAGAACAAAAAATAAATATAAGGGAATTATGTGCATTTATTCCTGATGAGCAGCCTGGGGTGACTGTGGCAAGGAAAAACCCTAAGATGGCATGAGAAAGAAAACTTTGAGAGGAACCAGAATTAAAAAAGAAAACAGTCCTCATCTGGGTGTGTTACTATTTTGAACAAGAACACGCCCTAAAAAGTTGGCATTGGCCAATACAGGATCCCTGTTTTTATTTAGAGAACAACTTATCGGAACAAGTTACAGTACAGCTGTGCTGTAGAAGTCCTGGGATTTCAGTTCATGACCTTTTGATCGCTGGCTAGAAACAAAACCCACTAAACAAAAGTTTCAGCTTAACAATACTGTATATACTGATATCTGCTACCTTTAGCATGCTCAGGAAGTGCTCTGAAATGTTGTGCTAATTCCCAAGTCCTAACACAAAGACAATGCCCAGTATCGCAAGAATTTGAGTAGTAATAGCTGCTTTTAATGCTTTAAAGATGCTTTCTTTGTCAAGGAGGAATAATGAAGTGGTTTCTGGCCTGATTGAAAAAGTAACTCAACATCTAACCACTCATTCATTCTTTCTTTAATGCCTGGTGCTATCAGGATAGCACGACTAAATAAATAATTTAAAACGGGCAATAGCAATTACAGTGGGTCTGCAAAGAAAGAACAACCCCGTGCCAGAATAACCGCAGCAAGCAATTAAAACTTCTTTTAATCAACTGCACGTTTTTGTTTTTTTTTTCCTTTTTTTTTTTGTTCTGGTGAGACTTGAAATAGTTCACCAGTGTAATTGCTCTAGAAATGTAACAACATTTCTCTCACAGCTGCCAGGCATGTTTATTAGTAATAGCAAAAATGAACGTCACACTTAGAGAAATCATAATTACGACCAAATAATTACCACAAGCCCGCACAGAAATGTGAGTGGAAAACAAAAAAAAACACAACAACCGGGATTTTTTGTGTGTGTGTGTGTTTTTCATTAAGCTTAAAGTATGAAAAAAAGTATATGTTTTGGAGGTGATAACTTTGCTCTCTGCTCCAATTAAAGTACCCCACAACCATTCCACACTCAGCATTAGCGACAGCAAAGGCAAAGCTTTTGCTAAAACCACCAATTATCCAAGAACACTTCCTCCCCCTTGCTGCCCACTTCACGCAGTGCATTTCTCGAGTAAACTAGAGGACACCGAAACTATTTTCACCTCTCGCCCCCCATGACCTCGACTACCAGTCTGTTAAAACACTTCTTCACATTTGCTATGAATCAAGGAGGGGGAGCAAAAGTATGAAAGCACAAAGCATGACTTTAGAGGCCTCACCCAAACAAGCTTGAGGGTAATAAATATAATAAACATGCGCATGTGTTTCATGCCTTACCTAGTCGAGTGTCAAGTGCCCCGAAATCCAACGAGTATTTAACCACATGGTAGTTATTCCAGACGTAGAGCAGGTTGTCCCTTGGGTTGTAATCAACGGCAGCTATGTATTGGTAAGAGTTAGGAAATGGGATTTCTAGGAAGCCATCTTTAGAGAGCTCTGTGTTGTAAATGTAGTCGATCTTGTTGCCTGTGGACTCGCTGTCATCGTCCTCATAGACGCTCCGGAGCACATAGAGCACACCACAGATCATGAACGCGTTGGAGGCCGAGCGCTTATCGTAGGCGGTGTCCCAGGTACCTTCCACACGCAACGTGTAGGGGTTCAGCTGGCTGACCACGATGCGACCACTGTTCTGCTCAGTAGCGTAGATCACCCACAGTCCATTCTCATCAACAGCCAAGTCAAGGTCAGACTTTCCACCCCAGCGGTAGGGTGACGTGTCGTGGTAGTTGGCACCGGCGATAATAGCCTCGCCGCTCTTGATGCGCGTCCGCAGGTCAAACTTGACAATGTTCCTCGTGCGCTCTTTGTTAAAGAAGAGCGCGCCATCGTAGACTACGAAGCCTGTGCCGTCCACCCGGTGGGGGAGTTTGTACGTGGTTGTGGGTCGTCCTGCGATAAAGTCCTCTTTGCTGGAGTACTCGGTGAGGGTGTCTGTGCGGTACGGCGTCCACGGCATATAGTAGATCTTCTCCGAGGCCTGCAGAGGGTCTTTACACCACGCTCCTGACTGGTGATCAGACTCGAACAAGTGCTCGCTTTGGTACACACCCCTCAGGAGGCCTGGACACAGGAAGACTACAGGGCACAATAGGACAATCAGAGCAATATAACCATTGATAACCATTGATAAGATAATAGTGAGGACAAAAATATGGGGTGTTTCCTAACAAGAGGTTAACGTTAACATCTTTAGACAGTCTCATTTTTTCCTTTGGATTCTGGCAAAATTAATTCAAATCAGACTTGGCCATCAAATCAAACTCATCTAATAAAACTTGCCAAATATCCTTCCTGGCTGATTTATAATAAAGGAGCATCCCCTAAGCCTCCACACCATCTCACACACTGCAGTGATGCTAAAATGTCTCGCATTTACCCAAGCAAAGGTTGTGCTGTAAATTTTGATAAATACGTTCAGGCGTCTTATTGGCAGTTGGTCAAGCAGGGTAGCAGCTCCGGAGACAATAATTATTTTATATTTATTACTATCTGAACATATTCCCTCCCAATGGTAAGCACAAGCAGATATAGTCAATTTGTGTCATTTTGATTTATAATGTCGCTTGCCCAAAACTAATAAGAGCCCATCCCTCTGCTTACAGTTTCTCAGGAGGAGTCGAGTTTGCAAGCACATCTGAGCTATGTTTTCAATAGCTATGGCTCAGTTGCCCGATCCATACAGCTAAAAGGATTACTTTCGAAATATTGTCTAATTCCTATTAATTCCGGTATCATGTATTGACACCAACGACAATATAATTTAGATGCAGTTAGCAAAGGTTTGTAATTAATTGCTGCACTTCCCTGTGACTGGGAGGAGTTGACGTCTACTTCTGATCTATCATCTTTTTTTTACTGCCACTTATAATTACAGTTCGTAGCAGAGCGCAAAATGTTGAAGGAAACATGTAGCTCTGCAGTTTTTTTTTTTTGTTTTTTTTGTCTAACCTTGACTTGTCCTATGTTTTATCTTCTTTCTAAAGAGATAGAAGATGCCATCTCGTCTTAAAGCCTATAAACATTGCACAGCTCTAGGGAGATTAAACGACCGTGAGGTTTCACAGTGATTAGATGGACGCAGGGTAAGAAAGATCTTGAGAAATGTTATCGTTTATCGGAGATACAAGATTCTCGGACGATAGGTTCCTCGTGTGTCCTAAAATGCAGAGTGGTCCAAAAACCCTGAAGGTTGGTAACCCAATAACCGTTTAAAGTCATTATATATTCATGAGAAATCGTGCTGAATGATCTTTAGTTCCGGATGATATGACCTTCATTCTGACTCAAAGCACTGCCTGAGAAGTGAAGAGATATTGAGCATAGCAATGCTTATACAGGCATTATAAACCTTAATAGGGTATAATATTGGATTTGAGATATACTGCTACATTCGACAATTGTTATAATTTGCCCGAGACATATTTTACAATTCGAACGTCTACAGGGTCATAAAGGCATCTTTCTATGATACACTGGATTTTATAAAGTACTAGAAAGAACATTTCCTCTAATACACATTAAACATTAAACACACAGAATACCTGGTCTTAAAGGAACAGCTCACCAAAATGCAAATGTACACAATTATACATAGCTTCAAACCTAAACTCAAGAAGCGAGCTTCAAATAGAAAATATGAACACATTTTCATTTCCATTATTACTTTTCAACTGAAACTCAATCCGGAGTAGTTTGAACACCCCGATTCAGACTGTTGCTTAATAATTATGATACATTTGTTTTTTTGGTAATGACAACCTGTTTTCTCATACACATGTCGCTTTTAAATAATAATAATAATATAAAAATAATAAATACATTAAAAAAAAAATAATAATAATAATAATACAAATAACAATTCTACCAAAACCTTATAAATATACATAATATTAAATGTATGTTTCTTTTAAATTTGAATTAACCTGATCATGTGACATCACCACTAGGTCTGTATTGTTTGCATATAATATTTAAGATGATAAGATGATATTTCAGCAATATTATTGTAGCAAAATACATGAGAAGGATTCATAAACCTATAGTAGAAAAAATTAAAAGCCAAAATCCAGGTTTTTTTTTATTAAATCTTGTTTTTACTTGTCATAGCAAGACAACTATTGTGTTCCTAAGACTTGTAAGAACCAAATAAATTCATCAGACTTATGAGAGTCAGAAATTCATCAGACTTATGAGGACCTGAAATTCATCAGACTTATGAGGACCTGAAATTCATCAGACTTATGAGGACCAAAAACAGCCATCCTTATTCAGACTATATTTGTTCTTAAAAGTGAAGTAATAATTACCTTTGATCAATTTAGTTCTAAATCCCAATATGTAATTCATTTAAAAAGATTACGATTTAAATATTTAGGTAACAAACGACAAGACAAATATATGATAAGGAATTTTGGTGGTTTGGTTTTACTCCACATGTCCCTTTGAGATTTGTCTTGATAGGAGTGGTCACTTCTGAGGGACGAATGGTGTTCATTCCTCATATAGAGTTTAGAAAATTGTAGAATCAATAATGAGGCACAATGAAGCTTTCTGGTGATGTGTTTTTGATTATTATTATTACTATTTTACTTAAGGGAGAAATATCAAGGACCTTTTAATGGGCTAATCTTGTAAAGCAGACTTGCTCATGGACGTCTATTGACATCTGTAGTTGACGTTATAGAAAGCTAAGTGATGTAACATGATTTAGACTTGTGAACAATAAAATCAGAGGCCAAGTCTGCTGAAAAAGTTAGCATATATTTTGTATATTTTCTATGTTAAATATATATATAAAAAAATTTAAAAAATTCATATATATATATATATATATATATATATATATATATATATATATATATATATATATATATATATATATATTAATGCTATTGAAACCCAATAATTTCAGTTAATCTGCGGATTGAGCTATTAAAGTAAAATGGCAAAGTAGTGGTGATATATAATCAAACATGTCAACCCAAAAACACTGGTTACTTGATAAGATCGGAATTTGTGCCAGCAAACAAATGATAGATAGACAAGCATGATGACTGATGGAATGGGTGACATAGAAACAGGTGAGAACATAAGCATGGATAGATCGAGAGCAACTGTAAAGACAATGGATGAATAATTAAGATAAAATATTTTGAACAATGGCTGTTAAGAACATTAGGATTGCTATGACATCCAGGTTCAAACACCACCACCACCACCGTCTCTATATGGAGAGAAAATGATACGCACCTTCCGCAGGATATAGTTGTGGTTCTCGAAAAACCACACAAGTGTGTACTGCTGATTTAATTCCCCATGTTTGCTGCCTTGTACTGTTTAGTCTAATGTACCAAACACTAGATCGTATCATGCAGCACTGCGATGCTAATCATGTGCATTTCTGCTTACTGTGGTTGTAAAGAGTTGTTAATTGAGTTACCAAAGCTTTCCTTTCAGCATAGACCAGTCTGTCCATGTGTATACATACAAGTATGTAAGTGTCACCCTTTCAAATGCCCACACTAGATTTCTATGCCTATCATCCTCAGACTCTAGCCTGCATCATAATGATGTCATTTCCAAGCCGGACAGCTTACCGGGTTTATTGATTGGAAGATGCAGTTGATTTGCGATGCTGCATCGATACGGCCAGCCAAACAGTGCGATGGGATCCTATGAGATTTAATACACATCGTGCATCGGACAATCTGGGCTTTATTGAATGCGTCAGTGTGAGTTTTAACAGTGGAGTCGGAAAAAAAAATCAATTCTTTTATAATTACATGAGGTGCATTCAGAGAACGTGGGCCTGGTTTGGGTATACTAATAATCTATATGTGTAACAACTCTCCAGGGCTTGGAAGAGATTATCAGATATGTTCAGCAGATTTCTCTAGATCTGTTTGTGTGTACAGCTTTTCCCTATACAGACGCTTCCCACTCAACACTCACAAACATTCACTTTACGAACTTTCGCTGTTACGAACAAACCTGTCCTTAAAGGGAAATTTGTTTGGAGTCGGAAAATTGGACACTGGACTCTGGCGAATGAATTTTTTTAATTTTTTTTTTTTTTTTTTTATAATTTGTCAATTTTTTTTTTATTACTTAAAATATTTTATACAGTATTTTGATTTTTTGTATTTGTTTTAGTATATTTTATTGTTTATTTGACAGTATTTATGGCTCTTACATCATTAGGAGATATGCGTGGTCAATAACGAAACACAGTAACAACTTACGAACAAATTCATGCTACGAACGGTCGTAACTCATTCGTAAGGTAGAGAGCGTCTGTATACTTTTACTCATTTCAGGCTTCAGCTCGCACCATAAACTGTTCTTCAGTTTGATTTAACCATCTTGGAGTTTTTCTATGCCGATGTTTTACAACAGAAATCTTACCTTATAGAAAACTTTTCTACATACTGGAAAACTTTTTAGCGATCTAGAAATGGGAGTTCAATATCTACAATATATAGGCTGAATACATAAATCCTTGGCTGCTGGCACTGCTGGTTTCTTGCACTTATTATTATTAATAAACAATATTATTAGGGTTTTAGAGCTATTTCTGGTTTGTAGATTGTTTTACAGTGAATTCTGTAGCAGAAGGTTTCAGAACGTTGCTGAAAAGTTCGAAAGTGGAACTCAAAATCTAAAAATCGGAAAAATCTAAATGTGCTTTTGCACAGCAAGCGACTCACAGCGCTGCCTTGCACTTTTGCGTTTCTGTGTTTGTGTAGCCATGTGCTTTTGTTTTGGTTCATGAAAAGTCTCTGCCCCTGTTTCGTCATCTACAAGTCTTGCCATTTTCAGGTGTTTTTCCGTTCGCAGTTACATACACACATGAAGTAGACACTTCTGGGTCTTATCCATGTATGTGGGTGTAGCCTTTGCTTCAGTCTTGTCTCCGTTTAGTATCATTTTGTTTTATATTCACGTCCTTGTTTTGCCCTCGTTACATAGTTACACGCATTTCCTGTTTCCTGTTGGAAAAGTTTATTTAAAACTTTGCCTGTATTTTTGTGTATTTAATAAAGTGTTTCTTTGTCTGCCCTTGAATCCTTCTGGCCTCGCTTAATACTAAAGGTGTTTTAATCATTTCATCATTTAATTTGCATTGTAAGTATGAATTCTAAAAAAAAGCTCGGATTTGTTTTTTTTTGTCCTTTATAGACAAAATGTTCTAAAACATCTGGTATTATTGACACAAATCAAATAAAAGTATGTAAAAGATTTTCAGTCACGTACGTCTGTTGTATCTAGAGCAACTTCAAAGAATCATTAGGGATCTTCAGCTTGTTCTTGCTGGAAGAACTTGAAGAGAAAAGTTTCTCAGTAGAACCCTGTAGCAGTGTATAGGTTGTATAATGAAAGAGGGTCTTAACTATTCAAAGAATCCTTGATGAAGCACAGTTTCGAAAAGTGTACAACTTCATCTAGAATTCTCTCAGGATCGTGCTATGTAGCCCCTCAAAGCTTAGCTCTAGATCCCTAAAAATGTTCTTCTGTCTCTGTTAAGAATCCTAATGCACATGTTTTTATTCAGGGATCATCAGGAACTCGAATAAAAAAAAAATATTTTATGGTGCTTCATTCTGCACATTTTCAGAACGATGGGTATTTATCAACATTGTGCAATTACATCAATTTATTTACATGAATATTTAATTCAAAAGAAAGAAAGAAAGAAAGAAAGAAAGAAAAAGAGAAAGAAAGAAAGAAAGAAAGAAAGAAAGAAAGAAAGAAAGAAAGAAAGAAAGAAAGAAAGAAAGAAAGAAAGAAAGAAAGAAAGAAAGAAAGAAAGAAAGAAAGAAAGAACAATCATGGACACCCTGGCTATGCTCCAAAGAGCCCATTTGGAGAACCATTAAACCATGGCATTTATTTAAATCCAGAAGGTGTGTATTGACAGTTACATAGACGACTATTTTAGACGTTTTGGTGTGAACTCGGCAGCAAAGTAGGAGAACCGAACCAGTCAAGGGTGTGGAAATGAGGATGGGTTCACAGAGGAAACACTATTACCATGGCTTTAATGGAAGACTGTGAGAGAAAAGAACAAAGCATGAACATACACCAGGTCTGCAGGATCCGCAAAAGAAAACGTAAAACATTCACAAGCCTTGAATCTTTCTTCAAATCTATCATTCAAGCCAACACACAGGACGCTCGTCTTTCTTTTGAATCGCTTATGAATGTTTCACGTGGTGGTTATAACAGTGTGAAAAATGTGCCCTCGACGGTGTTACACTGAAACATTGAGATTTTGTGTGGGAGGGGGGTACGGGGATGGGGGGTGGGTTAGCGAGAGGACATTTCACTTTACCTTTCTGTTCCACTTCTAGATAAGGCATAGAGAAGAAAACAGAGAGAGAGAGAGAGAGAGAGAGAGAGAGAGAGAGAGAGAGAGAGAGAGAAAGAGAAAGAGAGAGAGAAGCAGGAGAATGAATCATCACATAATAACCATAATATTGCACATATACTGTATAAACGGGTCAGGCTGGATCCTGTAGAAGGAAAAAAAAAAAAAAAAAGTCAAATGTGTTTGTGGAGACTTTGTGTCCTTGAGGAAACTGCATTTAGAAAAGAGACTTAGGGTTAAATATGATATATTTTTGTAGAGAAAAAAAAACAGGATAAACATTCATAAATGCACTTTATCAGCCCCCCCCAAAAAAAATCAATACAAGTATGTAAATGTGGATGTAACTGTAAATTTCATTCCTTGTTAAAGACACAATTTCAACAAACCCGTGAGAAACATTTCTATTGATGATTTAATAAATTTCGAATGAAGGATCGTTATAAAGCATAATTGGCTGTAGATCATTTCTCAGACCTCATCCTGTTTCGTGTTTTCTGGGGTTTTTACAGGAATGTTGCCTGAAACTGGAACTGGATTCTGATTGGTTAGATGGTGTTGAATAATAGTTAAATGTTATCTGTTTCTATAGTAACAACAGTGAGTGCGTAACTTCTGATGGAGTGCTACATGTGTGGGACATTTACGGAACAGAGAAAAGTGACTATCTATTCGTTCAGAATGTTTTCCACCACAGGGCTGAGTTTATGTGTTATTAACATCGCTGAAATTTCCAACTGTTTAACACAACGTTTCACAACATTAAATGCTCCTAAAAAAGAATCAACTTTGTGTTGGAAATACGTTTAAGTATTGGGACACGACTTTTCCAGCAATATGTGCTTCTTCACTAAACTGTTACTGAAGTGGTGCTTTAGTGGTCATTTACATTGGATCTGAAGGTCATGAGTTCAAATCCCAGCCACACTAAGCTTTTACTCCTGGGCTCCACCACAAGGCCCTTTACTCCCCCATAGCTGCTCAGCTGTATGAATGAGATACACTGTATAAGGGCATCTGCCAAATGCCATAAATGTGAATGTTACCACAAAGTCGGAGGCACACAACTGTATAGGGTGTCTTTGGATGTGGTAGAATCGAATTTTCATTTCACTTGAACTAGCAGACGCAAACTTGTTCCAGAATATATAATAAACAGGTTCGGTAGTTCTAATAAACACGTTATATCAGATGAAACACTTGGCTGCGTGTCACAAATATGAAACATCAGAAAGATTGTTTCACTGATGTATACAACACTGGGTTTAATATCTGGCTGTCAGTCTCTCAGACTGAGGTTGAGCCTTCTTTATTAAATTAATAAAGACAAGGCAAGTGAGTGCACACACTTCCACATACTCCCACACACTAGCATGTGTACCTGCAGTTACATAGTAGCAACATAGTAGCTATGAAGTAGGTACACACTGGGGTATATGACCTGAATGTGCTTTTTGAACATCTCGTCCACATTTAACCCCTCCACTAGCAGTTTCTAATAATTTGATGCTGATTTGAAGATGTTCCACTAGATTTTGGATTGTGCTTATGGAGATATGTGCTCATTCAGCCACAATGCAGTAAGCGTACTCATTCATCCCAAAGGTGTTCAATAGGGTTGAGGTTCATAACAAGGCACTCAAGATCTACTCCAACCCATGTAAACCATATCTACCTGGAACAGGTTTGGGTCTCCTAGTTGAAGTTAAGTGAAAATTTAATGCTACCTAATCCAAAAATATCTAGATATGTGTGTGCAACTTTGTTTTTTTTTATGCTTATCATAATCCAGAAGCCGTATAACAACTCTAATGTGGACATGTAGCCACAAAACCATTGGAAAGCCATTTCCCTCTCAAGAGCTGCTGAAGTTAATCAGATGGAAAAGCCCAGAAGATGTTGTGTTACAGCTTTACCTCTGACTGTATCCTTCAAGCTGCATTAATGCAATTTTGATTTGTGAAATGATTCAAATGGGTGAAAGGAAGAAAGGAAAGAAAGAAGAAAGGAAGGAAGGAAGGAAGGAAGGAAGGAAGGAAGGAAGGAAGGAAGAAGTGATGAAAAAAAGCATACATATAAAAAAAGCAAGAAAAGCAAAAAAAAAAAGGAAATAAGAAAGAAAGGGAGCATAAATGAAAGAAAGCAACCAAGGAAGGAAGGAAGGATGGATTGAAACAAATTTAAGAAAACAAAAACAAAAAAAAGAAGAAACAAAGAAGGGTAGGAGTGATAAAAGGAACCATAAACATCAAAAAGGCAAAAGAAGAAAGAAATCAAGAATGTAATAAAAGGAAGGAAGGAAGAAAGAAAGAAAGAAAGAAAGAAAGAAAGAAAGAAAGAAAGAAAGAAAGAAAGAAAGAAAGAAAGAAAGAAAGAAAGAAAGAAAGAAAGAAAACATTAAAAAACAAAAGAAGAAAAAAGCTAATTGCAATTAAAGGAAGGAAGGAAGGAAGGAAGAAAGGAAGGAAGGAAGGAAGGAAGGAAACACAAGAAGCAAAAAAAGAAGAAAGAAAGAAGGGAAGGAGTAATAAAAGGAAACAAATATCAAAAAGGCAAAAGAAGAAAGAAAGCAAGAATGTAATAAAAGGAAGGAAGGAAGGAAGGAAGGAAGGAAGGAAGGAAGGAAGAAAGGAAGGAAGGAAGGAAACACAAGAAGCAAAAAAAGAAGAAAGAAAGAAGGGAAGGAGTAATAAAAGGAAACAAATATCAAAAAGGCAAAAGAAGAAAGAAAGCAAGAATGTAATAAAAGGAAGGAAGGAAGGAAGGAAGGAAGGAAGGAAGGAAGGAAGGAAGGAAGGAAGGCTACCTCATCCAAAAATCTTTGTGCCTTCAACTTTGTATGTATTTAAATGTATTTGTGACCTTGTCAATCGGAGAGGTTTTTTTTCATAATCCAGAAGCCGTCTAATAACTCTAATGTAGCCACAAAACCATTGGAAAGCTTTGAGCAAGACTTCCGTTCTTCACTATTAAAGCTCTATGTGCTCCTTATAAGTCTCCATGTAAGTGTAACACATGCCTTTACAAAATATAGTGTTTATACCAATACACATTGTGTTGAGACAAAAAAAAAAGGCCTGTTTCAAGCTATTCTTCTCTGCACCGCTCAGTGAAAACAGGGCGTATGCACACAGTTATCAGGCCGTCCCTAATAAAGCAAAGGGCTGGTCACCACTACAATGACCACGGACACGAGCGCAGTTATCAGCATTGCGCACTGTCTCCCGCTAGTCAAAACGATCCAAATGGAATCAGCCAATCGAGCGGCAAGGTCACTCCTGAACCAAGACGACTCACACACACACACACGCAGAGCAACCGATTCTTCACAACCCGTTGAGCAGCGTCACGATTAAGGAGCCGATAGAACGGAGCGCCGGGACTCGCACGAGAAAAAGAGGAAACGAGACGGACAGAAAAAGGAAAGAGGGGAAATTGGATATGAAAAGCTTTTTAGATGCT
>NC_139600.1:10915685-10958185 GCF_946808225.1 Silurus aristotelis | reverse complement strand
AGCCTACAGTGAAATGTCATTTTATTTACACATTCAACTGAAATCTTTTAAACTGTAAAAAACATTTACATGTATATTTTTTGCGTTAGTATTTTTAGTGGCTTCTTAACTTTTATTATATTGTTTTATATTTTTAAGTGGCAACTTTCATTGTTTTTGCTGTTATATAATGAGGTAGTTTGCATACCAAAAAAAAAAGTGCAGCACTTATAGTCTTTTAATATGATCATGTTTTGGGAAAAAAGAGAACAAGTTTTTCCCCTCTATTCGTATTTTTTTGCTTAACTATCAATATTCATAACATAAACTACAGTATTCAGACAAAAGTATTGCGGCACCTGAATTTCTCTGCCATATGTGGTTCTTCCCCAAACTGTTACCAGTTGGAAGTTGTAACATTACATTTTCCCTATTAAACTGGGAGACAAAAACCTGTTCCAAGATTCAAATACTCCTGTGCACAAAGCGAGCTCCATGAAGAAATCCTTTTCATGAGTTTGAGTGGAAGATCTTGAGTGGCCTGCAATAGAACTTTGACCTCAATCCTATTGAGCACCTTTGGGATGAATGTGAACACTGACTGTACCTCAGGCCTCCTCACCTCACCTTCATCAGTATCTGAATTTACAAAAATATATGTAGCTTAATGAGCACAAATCTCCACAAGCCCACTCCAAAATCTAGTGGAACATCTTCCCAGAAGAGTGGAGGATTTAATAACAACAAATGGGGTTAAATATGGAATCAATCTTAGGGTCAGGTGCAAACTTTTGTCCATATAGTGTACTTTAAGAAAGACATGCTGAAATAAGCATGATTTTATACATTCTTTATATTCAACCAGTGATTTATTAATAAAGCATTGAGCGAGGCAGCCCTGATGGCCCTCTCTCTGTCAGGGAGACTGTTTACAAAGATTGATTAAACTCCTTTGTCCGGGATGATGATAAGTGACTGAAATAGACAGAAAAATCTGCCAAAATGTTACACTGAAATAAATAACCATATTCTTGTTTTTGATTTGTGAAATTGGTTATAAACATCAGAAAGAGAAAAGGAGGAACAAATATTCTGTTAATACTGACATTTCACTAAGTGCCAGTTTGTTTTTCGAAATGTCATTCGTTCGACTCGGTATTTGCTCGAAAAATGCAGAAGAGTCAAAATAATGAGATAAGTCCTTGAAATAAAGATAGCTTAACAAACGCAGTGAGCAGAAAAGCATCTCGATATCAAAGCTGGATAGTGGAAAACTGAAAGAAATGTTTCCCATCGTGTAAAGATGCTTTTCTGCTCGCCACGGATATAACGAGTTGTTATTTAAGCTGCCATCGCTTTCCAGATGTCCAGAAGGCTGTCAGTTTCTGAAATACTCAAACCAGCCAAAACAGCCATGCAAAACATATCAAAGTCAAAATAATGACATAAGATCTTGAAATCACAAGCTGTTCTGTTGAAATAATGAGATAATAAAAGAGATACAAGCTGAAATGAGTGCAAAACACGTTTCACAACTTCATAGCAACTGTATTGGCAAAACACAATACAACACACACACACACACACACACACACACACACACACACACACAAGCCACCAGCTGTTGCTTTGGTCTCAGCTCCCGGCAGGATAGAGGAAATAAAAAAAAACCGTCATAGTAAAAAAACGTAAAAGTAATGCCCCCCTTCAGTCCTTCAAACTCCTCATATATCAAAGTTTGTGTCTTTGATGGGTGCTGGAACTTGTGATTTTTTTTTTCTACACACTAGTTTTCTTTGCCACTGACAGAAAAATGAATAGAGAGAAGGGAAAAAAAAATAAAAAAAATAAAAAAAATAAAAAACCTGGACACGCCCTTCTTGCTCCTCGCGCCGCTCGGCTGCACTCCTTATTACGCTCTGCCATCATATACAACTTCTAAAAAATTCCAATTTCCAGACACTAATTACCCCAGCGCCAAGCCCCTCCCCCTTTCACCCGAGACCACCTGCAACTTAATTACCTCCTGAAAGAAAACGCCCCTCCTCCATCTCAGGACTGTTCCACCTGTCTGTCTCGAGCCCTGGTTTTTTTTTTTCATCCTGCCATCTTTCTATCCCTCGTCACTCTTCAATGTCGCCGTACTGATTCGCTGTGACAGTTTGAAACACACACTCGCACAAGGACACTTCCAGAACTGATGTCTCGGTGGGGACTTAAAAATTCGCAGCAATAAACAGTAAACGGCTTACGTGATTGTAGTGTTCTAATCATTTGGTTTATTAATTAATCCGATTCCGCCGGGGGGGAGGGGCAGGGGGGCACTTAAAGCGTACGTCCTTCGTATATAATCGAAGAGAAGGGAAATAATAGCTGAGGGCAGGAGACGCTTTTCAATAAGGGCGCTACATTCATCAACCACTTAATCAGGGACTCTTTGCAATCGTGGTAAGGAGAAAAGCATCTCAGAAACTGTACAAAATATTCAAAATAGGCAGTTTTACCCCCAAGGACTGGTGTGTAATATGTTCCGACATGCTTTTCTGCTGTTTTTTTTTTTTTTCTTTTAATTACTACAGCCTCCCAGGAGGCCATAATTTAGTGAAACGCTCAAACCAGCCCTAAAACCATAACACACTCAAAGTCATCATCTGGGAAACGTTTAATATTAGAATAATAGCAAAACTAATAAAAAGCAGCATCTTACAGTAGTTAAAAACGCCTTCGAACTCCCTCGTTTGGAAACTCCATCGTTGGACACTATTGTGTTAAACCTAGCAGGTGGTGCAAGTGTAGTGGTTCTGTGATCTGCGTTCCAGCCAGAGAAATAAAAACTCTCTCACCTGGTCCCTGAAGATAACATTATGGAAAATCTATCACAGCTAGGCACATAATCCTTCCAGATCTGGCAACTTAGTCATTTTGACACACTATAGCACTTACCTACTTTATCATATAGATCCACTTAGGGGGCACACACACACACACACACACACACACACACACACACACACACACTCATGCACTTACACACACACTTACACACACACACACACACACTCACATGCTTACTTACATGGAGAAACTGCTAAACGAGAATTTATGGGTTTGAAATCTTGCGGGATAATTTTATCTTATGATATATGAGACTTGAAATCAGCCAATAGAAAATTAGACAAAGGATTTCTTTTTTCAGATCAGAATTTTGTGTGTGTGTGTGTGTGTGTGTGTGTGTGTGTGTGTGTGTGTGTGTGTGTGTGTGTGTGTGTGTTTGTATGTATATGTGTGTAAAAAATAAGCCCGTTTTAATTACTAATATTCATCATTCATTATCATGATTGATTTTGATCGATTTCCATTAAAACACCTTTATAAACTCTTTATAACAGCGGACACCGACTTATACTTACTGTATGGCACACACTCGTACTGGACTTCTAAGTACTTGTAGGTTCCCGGGCAGGGGTCTGGAAACGCATCGGGTCCAGCTACGACGGCGCACTGTGTCCTGTTATTACATCTAGAAAAAAAGAAAACATAAAAAGTTATTATCGGTTTTGACTACGACAATATGTTCAAAGTTTTACCCGAATTTATACAATCTTGGCAGGTACTGTAATCTAAAACTGAAGGAAACATTACAAATGCCCTGAACTGCAGATTTTAAATGCCAATGTCATTAACTGTGAGAAAGTGAGGACGTTAGAGTTACACTGTATGAGCAGAGGTTTGTGGACACCTGAGCATGTGCTTTTTGAACTTTCCATTCCACATTTAGTCCCCATTTGCTGTTATGATAATCTCCACTCTTCTGGGAAGATGTTCCACTAGATTTTGGAGTGTACTTGTGGAGATTTGTGTTTATCAGCCACAAGAGTGTGAGTAAAGTCAGGTACTGATGTAGGTGATGTGAGGAGACCCGGGGTGCAGTCAGCGTTCCAATTCATCCCAAAAATTGTTTAATAGGGTTGAGGTCAGAGCTTTAAAGCAGGACACTCAAGATCTTCCACTAGAATTCAGGAAAAGGATATCTGGAACAGGTTTGGGTCTCTAAAAATCTAATAAATGTAATGCTACTGCATCTAAAGACATCCTAAACAGTTATGTGGCTACAAATACAACTTAACAACCACATACAGCTGGAAAACAAGCAGGTGTTTCAATACTTTTGTCCTTATAGTGTAGGCTCTTAAAGTTGCATTGATATTTCAAACAACACAATGTTCCTGGGTGAAGTCTCTTTTTTGAAACACGGCTACTGTAAAGTGCCTTAGTCATGAGAATGAGAGAGAGAGAGAGAGAGAGAGAGAGAGAGAGAGAGAGAGAGAGATTTCAACTTTCAACGTTTGTCTGAATGTTGACCTTGGAAATAAACTTGACGTTGATTTGCTGAAATTCGAAAACTAGTTGATTCCCATTTTCACTTTAACTGAAGCAGTTTCCAGGCAACCAAAACATGAGGCTGGGCAGCACACTAGCAAAAAATAAAATAAAATAAATAGAAGTCCTGTCCTGGTACGTGGCCTTATCGTGTCAATCTTGTGTACCTTCTAAAAACATGAACCAGAAATTTTTCGTCGATATCCTGTTAAACTCCTCTTTAAAAGGGTCAAGAAGACAAAAAAGCAATCAGGATCCAAACTTCAATATAGCGAGAAGACACTCAAGCGTGATTAATAAAGAAATATCCCAGTGGCTGAAAGTCATAATAATGTCATTGCTTCATATCCCATTACGCACACGCACACAAGTGTGCACACAAACACACACACACCTTGAGTCATTATTGAGTGACTGACTAGTTAGCATGTGGCTAATGAAGGGGAAGGAATGGCCTGGGTGTGTGCTGGTTGGACGCTGATGGTGTGAATGTCAGCAGTAAAAGCAGTGGTTTGAGAAAAAGGAAGATGGTGTGATGGAGATAATTTGTGCCTCGAGAGCCCGAGTTTGCTTTGGATATGAAAGTGTGACCGAATTACAGGAAGAGCTGAGGCAGCCATGTGCAAAATCCTACTAATCGTGCCTCACTGCCTTTTTATTACACACACACACACACACACACACACACACACACACACACACACACACACACACACACACACACACACACCACAACTGCAGCGCTATAACACCACCGGGTCCTCCTTATTATTTACAAAAACGTGTTTTTTCAAAATAAGTTAATAACTAAATATGAACTCGTTTATGAATAAGGTCTGCATGGTAATCAACAAGGTTAATAATGTAGTGAAGTTCGTAGGGCTACATAAGAGCTTTATAAAGTCTCTGCGGCAACTGAGGCAAAGCGGAAATTGTCTTTAGGTCTTTAATATGCCGGATCATCAAAGTCAACGAGCACAATGTTCTATGTCACAGCTGAAAGAACACATAACACGATCTTATGCCAACAAAAACCTACACTATATTGACAAAAGTATTGGGACACCTGAATACTCCAGCCATAGGGTGTCACTGATACTTATTTGAAAGCACAAAATTGTATTGGATTCCTCTGGATACAAAGATGTTCTAGCTATTCCTGACAATTCCCTGTGCACAAACTCAACTTCATGAAGAGATGCTTTACATGGTTTGAACTGGAAGATCTCCTGCTTTAGAGCTCTGACCTCAACCCTGTTGAACAATTGGAACGCTGACTGCACCCCGTGTCTCCTCACATCACCTACATCAGTACCTGACTTCACTCACACTCTTGTGGCTGAATTAGCACACAATTCCACAAGCACACTCAAAAATCTAGTGGAACATCTTCCCAGAAGAGTGGAGATTATCATAACAGCAAATGGGGACTAAACGTGGAATGCAAAGTTCAAAAAGCACATGCTCAGGTGTCCACAAACCTCTGCTCATATGGTGTAACTCTAACGTCCTCACTTTCTTACAGTGTGATTAGCAGGGACTAAATGTAGAATTGGATGTTCGAAAAGCGCATATGCCCATTTCCTCATTCCAGGCAGTCGTTCCAAGGTCATCCAAGGTCAAGATGACCCAGTTTGAAGCCCTCCTCGCTGTACTATTAAAGAGATCCGGTGCAGTTTAATTGGCATTGATTGCAGAGAGGTGATCAATGGGCTGTGGAGTGAACGAGGAAGATGAGTCTCACAGGAGACGTGGATTTAATGAGTTGTGGGACGGAGCCCATCACCGCGAGTGCTTTACGAGATCACGAGCAGGCTGTCAGTCGGAATCGCGGCAGGTGCTCGCAGTTAAGCAGACGCACGTCGAAGCGCATGCAGATGTTTGGACGCAGAAGCACGTGTGGAGAAATCAGGACGAGACCCTTATATGTGTGCATGCACATAAATGGTGGATCGCTGCATTACTTCCAGAGCTCCTGGAAATGTCACTCATGCAAACAAAGGTCAGCGCTCTCTCTCTCTCTCTCTCTCTCTCTCTCTCTCTTACTTTCTCTCTCTCTCTCTCTCTCTCTCTCTCTCTCTCTCTCACTTTCTGTTTCTTACTTTCTCGCTCTCTTACTTTCTCTCTCTCTCTTACTTTCTGTTTCTTTCTCTCTCTCTTACTTTCTGTTTCTTTCTCTCTCTCTTACTTTCTGTTTCTTTCTCTCTCTCTTACTTTCTCTCTCTCTCTCTCTCACTTTCTGTTTCTTACTTTCTCGCTCTCTTACTTTCTCTCTCTCTCTTACTTTCTGTTTCTTTCTCTCTCTCTTACTTTCTGTTTCTTTCTCTCTCTCTTACTTTCTCTCTCTCTCTCTCTCTCTCTCACTTTCTGTTTCTTTCTCTCTCTCTCTCTCTCTCTCTCTCTCTCTCTCTCTCTCTCTCTCTCTCACTTTCTGTTTCTTTCTCTCTCTCTCTCTCTCTCTGTGTTCATCCCCGCCAGCCTATACAACTCATGTTAAAAGATTCTTAATCATCCTCCCCATAGGGGACACTGAAACAGGCCCGTCAAAGCTTACTGAAAAAAAAAGTGAAACCAAAATGGCTTTTTTCTTTTTTTTTTTTACTGACACTATTGTCTAAGTGTAGTCTATAGTAAGGACTTTTGGTTACACAATCATATAGGTGTAACCAAAAGAATTACACAGGAGATTCATTTTCACACTCTCTTTTGTTAGAAAATATAAACGTTCCACGATTGTTTCCAATTCATCTTCCCAAAAAAAATAAAAAAAAAAGAGAAAGAAAATTCCAAGAAACTGTAAAGTGGGTGTATCATGCAACAAGAGAGCGATCAAAAGCACACATATTTCTGCAGACAATAGTTTTGAAAAGATTCTTTTAGTGTCTAGAATGGACATGTCATGGAAAATTTGACTTAATGTTTAAAAGCTGTACAAAAAATATATAAAAAAGGTTTAAAGGTTTTCAAGGTTTAAAATTAAGTCCAATTGCGTTTGGAGAATATTTCACACATGCAGAGAGGAACAAAACATGGGAATGTTTTTTTATATATATTTGGAAATTTTCCTTTTTTTTTTATTTTAGAATAAAAAATACATCATCAAATCAAACACAATATTTGCCTATATAAAATGTATTCTATTTCTTCTAAAAGGTGTACAAACTTTTTTCATTTGACTGTATTCTTTTTGAAAGCTGACAATACAAAAGCATATATAATTCTGAGGTAAATGTTTAGATCTGGTTTGATTTAGATCTTTTTCTGAAATGATGGTGTCTCGGGATTATCACACAATCCGATGTCTAACTGTAAAGCA
Source organism: Silurus aristotelis (assembly GCF_946808225.1). Classification (NCBI taxonomy): domain Eukaryota; kingdom Metazoa; phylum Chordata; class Actinopteri; order Siluriformes; family Siluridae; genus Silurus; species Silurus aristotelis. The sequence continues at coordinate 10,950,510 of NC_139600.1, read as the reverse complement.
GATGGAGGACAACAGCCAAAAAACACATTGTGACTAGGGATTATATAAATGCAAAGTTTGTGGACAGTAAGATTCTTATGTTCTTCTTTGAACATCCCATGAAGTCCCCATTTGCTGTTATAATGACCTCCACTCGTCTGGGAAGATGTTTCAGTAGATTTTAAAATGGGTGCTTAATCAGCCACAAGGGTGTTAATAAAGTCTCAGCATTCCAGTTTATCTCAGCAGAGTTCAAAAGGTTTAGCTTTTATCGAGATGCTCCCATCCAACCTATGTCTAGCATATCTTCATGTAGTTTGCTTTGTCATGCTAGAAAGTCAAGAGCAAATAAACAGATTTTTTTTTACTGAATCACTCCATCACATTAAGCAAATTTATTTTCCATTGATACAATAATAAACATAATTACAATCTAGGAAGGTGATTAAAATAAATAAAATCATTAGACCGTTGAAATCAGAGGTTATATTATAGGCTAGATAAGCATCAACCATCTTTATTTAAACGACTCTTATTTTGGCTAAATATATTCAGTGATAATATGGGCAATGGATCCCTAATCAAATACCTCATTTTTTATTCATCTTGTTCAATAGTGAAAAAAAAAATAGGCAGCTGTGCTGTTATGTCTTTTGTGTAATTCATAATGCATTTTGCTCCTGGACACCAAACCACAGCATGGACCCATTTGGTTAACAAATCGTTCACCATTATTCCACAAAGAGAGGTTTGTAAGGAATCAGGCTTCAGACCTACTTACAAAAAAAAAAAAAAAAAAAAAAAAAGGACAAAAAAAGAAAGACAAATGCTTGGTGGAGATTTTACTGGATTTAAAGTTCTAATAAAATACCGTATTTTCCGGACTATAAGCCGCTACTTTTTTCCCACGTTTTGAACCCCGCGGCTTAAACAACGAAGCGGCTTATTTTTGGATTTTTCCTGGGTTTTTCCCGGTTTCACAAACTTCATGCCAAAACACTGAGCCCCATAACATTAGACCAATGAAATTGCTGAACGGGTTCAGGTAAACCAATGAAATTCTTTATATTAAATCAGATGCGCTCCCACTGAATCGGGCCGCACCACATCATAAATATGGATGATGTTCCTCTGACGTTTGACCTGCCGCTCACTCGGACTGTCTACAGGAAAGGTGACGTCACACTGAAAACAACTGGGCATGAAAACGCACTTCACCTGTGTTCTGAGCTGCACGGCATCGGGAGAAAAGCTTCACCGATGGTGATTTTTAAACACATGACGATGCCAAATGAAAAACTCTCGAGAGAAATAGTTTTGAAAGGAAGGAGGAAGACAGTGAACAATGACTTTCTTGGTAGGCTACTGTTTAGATACAAGCCGTGTAACAGACACTGTCTTTCATTAAAGCCTGTGTAAAGTTCATTAGTTTCAGTGTAGACATGCGGCTTATAGACAGGTGATGCTTATTTATGTTCAAAATAAAAATCTTTGTCAAATTCAGTGGGTGCGGCTTATATTTGGGTGCGCTTAATAGTCCGGAAATTACGATAATCTTTATTCTCATATATAGTCTCGTAGCCCTAAATTCATACTTTTAACAATTATAATAAAAAAAATAAATAAAAAAAATCAACCCAAAATAGCTTTTTTTCAATAACTTTTCAATTTCGTAATCTTATAACCTTCCACTTCTGCACATTTCCTCTTCAATGCCATAGACTTAGAACCATTTATTTGTACTTTTTAATGATGTCCACACGTCTCTGCACTGCTATAGCCTTTATATTTATTCACTGTATATATGCTTACATATATATCACGTGCTGTAAATATGCTACATATTTATCTGCACTATTGCTACATTTTGCACTCCTGGTAGATGCCAAACTGCATTTCGTCGCTGTGTACCTGTACTATGTAATGACAATAAAGTCTATCTATCTATCTATCTATCTATCTATCTATCTATCTATCTATCTATCTATCTATCTATCTATCTATCTATCTATCTATCTATCTATCTATCAGTAATACATTATGTTATAAGTGCACTAAGCAAACATCTGATCTCACAGATTACCCAGAAGGCATTGGGTTCTCTTTTGAGTCTGGCTTTCCTCAAGGGTTTTTTTTTTTCCCCCTTTCATGATGTCTCAGTGAGTTTTTCTTTCCAATGTCGCCGCTGGCTCATTAGAGATCCAAATCTATTTCAGGATTTCAATGTCTACTGCTAGAAGTGCTTAAAAATAATTGAAATGGAGTGCGACCCCTTTACGTCTTGACTAAGCTTTAACGATAGCCTCGAAATGTAGACAATAAAATATCACCTTTAGGAGAGGGGGAAAAAAAAACATTGGTTCCTTTTTAAAGAATTTCTCTCATTGTATTTTTAAATGTAACATGACCTCCTGTAGTGTTGTACCACAATGAAAGAAATGACTGTAAAGCTTCGATGCTGGAAAGAGCAAAGAGGCGGCCATTTTGGAATTGTTCCTTAGCATGGTTCTGTTTCTATTTTAAGGGTTTCGTCATACACTTTAGAGGATTAGTACTTAATTGAGCATATCTGAAAATAAATACCTAACATTCTCAATCAATTTAAATGTAATTCAAACAGAGCAGTTAAAGACCAAGTAAGGTTTTGTGCTTCACCTCTCCCAGTTTCTGCAGCCTCGCATTACTGTTCTTCATATTCCCGGCTTAAAGGAGTGAAAAACACTATCTACTGTAACCTTCCATTTAGCTTTTATCGTCTTCTCTGATTTCATTTAAAAACAAGGTCTCCTCAACAAAGGTTTGTGAAAACCTGACCGTTAGATTTATATGTACATTTTAAACATCCATTTCCACATTTAGTCTCCATTCGCTTTAATAATAACCCCTTCTCTTCTGGGAAGATGTTCCAATAGATTTTGGAGTGTGCTTGTAGAGATCTTTGGTGATCTCTTGCCTGGGGTTTGGGCAGCTTTCTAATTCATCCAATTCATGAAGATTTTACAAAGGTTACTGCTCCGTCCAAATTCTTTACTTCAAGATTCTGAGATCTGGATGAGATGGACTTGTACCAGTTGTTAGTTCCAATCGTTTTGTACTTGCATTATTGAAAGTCTCTTCTGATAAATGGAGAGTGTGTAGCACAGTATAGTCATACACCAAATCAGAGCCTTAATAGACTTTATAGTTAACTCAGGAAGCGAGTCAGGTGCGTTAGATTCAGAGGGGGGAAAAAAATAACACGAGAAATTGCACACAGAGCCGAGCCCTCAGGTCTGCTGTAAGGAACCGGTGTGTTCTGTGTTTTAACAGCAGGCGTGGGATGGAAAGAATTCAATTTGAGCAAATCAGTGAGTGAGCATAGGCACAATTAAAGCGGTACATCAACATGATCACAACTGTGCGCCGCTTTACCTCGGTTTTGATTTGATTTGTATGAAAATGTAAATGAAGGGATTAATTGACTTATGATGGAAAACGTGGTAGCGATCCTCTTTAAGGACTCTGAGGGGAAACGTCTTGTGCGCTGTAGGATGGTGGCGGTGCGCCATTCGAGCAGCATCATGTGACAATATTCCTTTCAGTCAAAATGTTTAAATCGCATTCAGGCGACGTTCCTGCTTTTCCTTTATTTTGCTTTTACGTTTATGGCATCGAGCGGACATTCTTATCCAGAGCGATTTACAATTGTCTTATTTATACACCTAAGCATTTAAAAGTTCAAGGCCTTTCTTTAGGGGCCAGAAATGCAACCATGGTCGAGATGGGTTTTAAACTTTTTTTGATCAAAGTCAAATGTCATTCCAATTCAGATTTGTCCTAAAATGCTGTGAAATCTACTTTTGTTTACAGAACTGTAAACAAACTTAAATAATGTTATACGAGGGGGGTATCACAAAGTCTCAAGACTAATGGTGCTAACTGGTGACCACCTGTGTTACCACGTCTGCAATTTCATCACAGACAGCAAGTTAGAACAAAGAGCAAACATGAAATTCTGCGTGAAACTGGGCAAATCTGCCACAGAGATGTTTGACATGACAAGTTTGACATACGACGATGCTGCAATGAGTCGTTCGGGGTGTTTTGAGGAAGTGTTGAAGAACATCACTGGAAGACGATGAGAGATCAGGAAGATCTTCAACGAGCTCAAGCCCTGAAAACTGTCGGAAAACATTCGGCAACATGCGCATGATGATCGTCGCAAAACAATCCACATGATCTCACTTCCGCACCCACCCTACTCGCCAGATTTGACTCCTGTGGACTTTGCCCTCTTCTCGAAGATGAAGATCCAGAGCAAAGTTCACCGTTTTGACACCATTGCGGAGATCCAGAGCGAAGTACAGAAGGTGCTTGACACGCTTCGATTAGAAGACTTTCAGGACATATTCCAGAAGTGGCATTAATACCGAGAGCTCTGTATTGCTGTGCAAGGGAAATATTTTGAAGGTTATAGTGTGTAAACGTAGATAAATTAACTTTTTTCCTGTAAACAGAGCTAGTTTCGAAACGTTTTGATACCATGTTATTATTTGGTAATGCCACTTTTCACCTATGAGCAACGTCTGCCCCAATCAAATGACAGAAAGTGTGGGCAGAGCAAGCATGTCCTTTTCTGAGACACCTCAATCCAGCTAACCAGATCTTTCTAAACATTCACTCACGTAGGTGTAACACACTTCCACATACATGATATAAGTGATGTTGTGACTGATTGCGGGACGTGAGAAATGGCTTTTTCTATACGAACAGCATAGAAAATGTTGCTGCCATAGAGCTGTGGTTTCATCAGGATTAGAATTCACAGCTGGAGCCAATTCCTGCCACTCGGAAGACTTCCTCTTACATGATTAAACCTGCTGCATAATCTTTACAGATAAGCTTAGGCGCTCTTAAAATGCTAAATACGTTGGTCATTGTTATGCTTCGAAACACCTATCAGAATTCTGGATCTGTTTGTGCACGTGACAAAGCTAAACGTATCATCACTCCAAACTGGCAGATTCCTGAACTACATTCAAATGGTGTTTATTAGATGTTAGTGATCCGCGATAATCCGATTTTGAACACTGCGCTGTTTACTCGAGCACTACAATACGCCGGCCCCCACTGTGATCAGATACTGATCCGATTATTACCATGCATGCGCTAGGCACTGTTTCATTTTGGAGGGCCGACAAACGAAGTGGAGAACAAAACACCGTAAACACGCGGCGAGAGGTGTTCTTTCTACGCGGCTTTTATGGATCAGCGGGAGCCTCGGTAGAAGAGCTTGGCAAATAAACAGTCAATGCTACAACAAAGCATGACTAATACACAGAGTTCCTTTTAACGCCGGCCCTTCAAGTAAACATAGCACTTTAAACCAAAAATATAAGCTCTCACACACCCATACACTCAATTACACGTCTACAACAAAATGCTCTTTTCCTACAGCACATTTTCACTGCTTTCTTTCTTCCTCTTTTTCTTCTTCTTCTTTCAGCTTCTCCCATTAGGGGTCGCCACAGCGGATCATCCGTCTCCATACCCCACTGCCTCTTTAAACCAACTACCTGCATGTCTTCCCTCACCACATCCATAAACCTTCTCCTTTGCCTTCCTCTTTTCCTCCTTCCTGGTGCCTCTATCCTCAGCATTCTCCTACTGATATATCCCATGTTCCTCCTCTGCACATGTCTAAACCATCTCAATCGTGCCTTCCTCGCCTTGTCTCCAAAACGTCCTATATGCGCTGTCCCTTGAATAAACTCATCTCTAATCCTGTCCATCGTCGTCACTCCCAACAAAAACCTCAACATCTTCAGCTCTGGTACCTCCAGCTATCTCCTGTCTTTTACTTAATGCCACTGTCTCTAATCCATACAACATCACAGGTCTCACCACAGTCCTATAAACTTTCCCTTTCACTCTTGCAGATACTCTTCTATCACAAATCACTCCTGCTATCACTCTTCTCCACCCACTCCACCCTGCCTGCACTCTTTTCTTCACTTCTCTAACACACTCTCCATTTCTTTGTACTGTTAACCCCAGGTACCTAAAAATACAAGCTTGCTACCTCAAAATGACACCAGACACAAACCATAACATTCATATGTGGTTCCTGTTCTAATGACCAACACTTTTCTGGGAAGATGTCCCACTAGATTTTGGAGTGTGCTTGTGGAGATTTGTGCTCATTCAGTTACAAGTGTGTTAGTAAAGGCAGGTACTGATGTAGGGTGAAGAGGACTGGGGTACAGTCAGTTTTCCATTTCATCTCAAAAGGTGTTCACTAGGGTTGAGGTCAGAGCTCTCAAGCAGTCCACTCAAGATCTTTCACTCCATACCATGTAAACCATATCTTAATGGAGCTGGTTTTGTTCAAAGGGCATTGTTTTGCTGGAACACGGTTCAGGTCTCTTAGTTCAAGTGAAGGGAAAATCTAATGCTGCCACACCCAAATACATCCTATAAATGTGTGTTACACTTTGATAAGGAACCAAATGTGGCTATAAAAGGCAGATGTCCCATTCTTTTGCCCTGTAGTTTATTTAAATCTCCTGTATATAGTGTGTGTTTGAAAGAGAGAGAGAGAGAGAGAGAGAGAGAGAGAGAGAGAAAGAGAGAAAGAGAGAAAGAGAGAAAGAGAGAAAGAGAGAGAGAGTAGAGTATCTGATGGACAGGTCGATATCCTCCAAACCATTATGGTTTAGTGATTGCTGTGCACTGTGTGTGTGTGTGTGTGTGTGTGTGTGTGTGTGTGTGTGTGTGTGTGTGTGTCTTCATTCATTATGGCTCCCTGCTGAGAGATTGAGCATCCATCTTCTGCAGCCAGGACTGTCACCTACTGCCAAATCAGTGGCGTGCACACACACACACACACACACACACACACACACACACACACACACACACACACACACACACACACACACACACACACACACACACACACACACTTCTACTGCAGTTATAATGCATTATATAAGATATACATGAATGCACACTGGAATTTTATCATTAGTCTAATTTTAATATGCTCATTTGTTAGTGTTAATACGGTAGGGCGGTTATTCCAGCAATTATAGCACACACACACACACAAACACACACAAACACACACACACACACACACACACACACACACACACACACACACACACACACACACACACACACACACACACAAAGACACAATGAGAAACATGAAAAACGCTATTTTCTGGTTAAAGCCTTACACAGGAAGATCTCTTGGGACAAGAACCTTGTAGCAACCCATATCCAGGATGCACCAACATAAACAGAGGGAGAACACACACACACACACACACACACACACACACACACACACACACACACACACACACACACACACACACACACACACACACACACACACACACACACACACACACACAGACACACACAAGGACCTATAATTACAGTAATTCCACAATTTCCAGCAGGTACAAATGCCAGACATCAGACTTTCAGTATTATAGGATGCTTGAAGGTGAACATCAGGACTTGAGGATGCTCCATTTTCAAATTCAGCAACACACAGAACAAAAGCACAATGATTATGGGCAGAAAATGAGCCCTTGAATGTAAACATCTTTACCTCAAGAACACACCTGTATATAATCAAGATTTTGTTTTCCTCAGACCACGATGTGGAGATGTCATGGCAGCTAAATTGACCAGATGGCCTCACTTTTCTACATGTTGCAGTATGCGGTGCAACCGAATCAATTCAAACCTGTGGTAGAAGGTTTTTTTTTTTTTTTTTTGAGTTGGTGGAAAGAAAACCCAGGAGTTATCTTCTCCTCCAGCAGGCAAAAGTTTGTCACTTAAACAAGTGATCCCTGCTGATAGTTGACTATCCTCTGTCTATCCTCTGTACGTTTCCCAGCTCGCAGTTTTTCATTGTTATTTATTGTATTTTTTGTGAATGCAAATACCGCATGATGGAACCAAAAACAACAACAACAAAAAATGCGTTTCAATCTGTTTAGAACACTGCAGAATCATTTTTTTATTTATTTGACTTATTTGCCTGTGTATTGCTGACGGTGTTCAAAGAAAAGTAGATGTTGTGAAGACACTCAACAGCAGCTTCGCTTTCACTTTTCAGAGACCTGGAACGATACTGCTGTTGCAACAACACACAGCTCAAGAGGTGTTTCAATATTTTCATTCCTCGGTTGCCTGTACGTATATTTACTGCAAAGATGGCGATGGTTCATAAAGATTATACCCTGACACCTGACTTTTGGTTCTTCCACAAACTGTTACCACAAAGTGGGAGGCACAAAATCTCTTTGGTTCAGTAACATTACATTTTTTCCTTCGCTTAACTAAGAAGATCCAAATCTGTTCCAGCATGGCAATACCCCTGTGCACAAAGCCAGCTCCAGGAAGTTATGCTTTAAATGGTTTGGAGTGAAAGGTCTTGACTTGCCTGCTATAGAGCCCATATTCTTTCAGTAAAATAAAAAAGGAGCAAAGATATTTGCAGGTTGTATTGTATTATATGGGATGTTTGGGATTGTATAGTCCAGGGGTCGGCAACCCGCGGCTCCGGAGCCGCATGCGGCTCTTTCATCCCTCTTCTGCGGCTCCCTGTGGCTTTGGAAAATAAATAATGAGTATTTAATTAAAATGTATTTTATTTTAGTTCGTTAGTTTTTAAAACGTAATTCTAAATTTGAAGATTTTGGTGATCTTGTAATATCTAAATAAAACGTGTTAAAGTTTTTTTGTCGCTCTTCATATGCGTCACAACCGCTAATGTGCGACACCCACCGGCACGCGACTTCTTAAACTTTGGTTGACGGCACACAGAAGAGGACGGCATTTTTGGTTTGCTGCCGGTGGATAATTTATGTTCGCGTTCTTTTCATAAATACAAGAAGGACTCAAATAGACATTGAGTATTTTACCTGAAAGTAACCTTCAACCCAATGTCTTTTTTTAAATAGTTAAAAAAAAATTTGTTGCATGCAGAAATGTAATTTCATTCTCTCTGCAGTTCATTGATTTCATAAATGCAACACATTATGGTTTGATTATACATAGCATAAAGGCAAAAAAAAAAAACGTTACATGTAGTGTTATTTCAATTTAAATGTCAAAAGGGTTGACTCCCAGTGTTTTCTTTTCTGTGGGAAACAGGTCCAAATGGCTCTTTGTGTGGTGAAGGTTGCCGACCCCTGGTATAGTCTGTGTAGGTGCCATTCCAGACTCCCAGTCCGTGTCTTCCTACAGACCACCTTGGTGAAGCCACGCCCACCTCCCATAGATGACGACACACTAAAGAGGCAATATAAAGTTGGGTTGGATTCTGGGATCAAAAGCTCTTTTAGCCAATGCGCAAATTTAGATTTTGTGATAGTGGTTTTAACCTATGCCCCGTGCCAACTTTGAGTTTTGCCCTGTCCTTTGTAATAGGTTTGCTCGACCTGTGTGTAAATGATCACTGTAATAGAGCTGAATGTAAATGCCTGTACGCACAGGTATTGTCGTGACTGCCATTTGTGTTGGGTGTGGGTTCCTTCCCTGTTTTTGATGGAGTTCAGGAAGTGGTTTGTCTTTCACTGTGTGTTTTCTTTCATAGGTAACATAGATTTTGTAAACAGACTGTTTTTTGTATGTTATTTTGCCATTGGGTTACCCTGAAGCGTAGCCCTGTGCTTCCCTGTACATACTTTAATATGACTCTCTATTAATCTCAGTGTTTGTGCTCCCTTCTTTATTAATCAGAATACCATACACACATCCACACAACATCCATCACCCCACCCCGTGCTTTTAATCACGCTGTGCGGCCAACCTTAGAATGGGTCGTAACATATTGCTAATAATAATTGCCCTTACCGTTCCTCAAAATGTGTTCAGGCTACACATCTTTGCAGTAATAATTCAGAAGTGTAGTAGCTCAAAGCTTGTATAAAGATCTAATTCAGGTTTTTTTGTTGCCTCAGTTTAGTTGCTAAAAAACATTAGTCCTCACGAATTTCACGAACACTTCACACTGTTAGCACAGTGCTCCATGTGGACCGAACTGTAAATACATTGTTTTCTTATTTTGACACAAAATGCATTTAGCGGGACCCAGTGTTCTGAACCCTTGCATGTAATTGTCGCTTCTTTTTTTCCCCAACAAGGTAGCCCAATTTGCAAATGCGGAAACGCTTTATTTGTGTCAACACCGATTACATTATATTTGCACTGAAGAGACTAATTTCATCTATGGATGAACCCCTATTGGATCCTTTAACAACGAGAAAACATTTCACCTTTTTCGTGCTGACATGCACATACTCATCTGGGAAGATGTTCCACAAGAAGTGTGTTTTTGAAGATTTGTGCTCATTCGGCTACAAGGGCATTCATAAAGTCAGCTACTGGTGTAGGGTGAGGAGTCCTGGGATTCAGTCATCTCAAAGGTGAAATTGGGTTGAGGTCTAAGCTCTGAAGGAGGCAACTCAAGATCTTCCACTAAAATCCATGTACTGTCATGCTGGAACAGTCTCCAAGTTCAAGTGAATGGAAAATTGAATGGTGTTAAATATCCTATACAGTTTTGCGCTTTTAATTTCGTGGTAACAGTTTAATATATAATATAATGTATAATATAATGTATTTTCTTTATTATGATCTGTATAAACAGGCATGGTATATTATCTGGACAAAGCTATAGTCTTTAGCTGCCAGTTGTATTTGTGAGTTCACTGACATCGTAATAAATATATAGTCAACATTACAAGGTCTGCTGTGGTAATACACTTCATATAATTCCACTGTGTTATGCGTGCGCCATACACACACCCACATCACCCACATATTAGACTTTATTTTATTCCCTAGTGGAATTCTGAGGCAAAGGTCATTTGAATGGGTATATACAAGAACTCAGCAGAGGCTTTTGTGCAGAAACGTACTGATTTTGTCCACACAGTCAAAGAAAGATGATAGTATAATGGAAAGCAAACATTTCAATTTGGCATTGATCTATAGCCTACTGTAGGGCTTAGCCATGATATAATGTGGTTCATGATATGTGTAATATACAGTATAGGTATATATGTATAAGATTTCCTAACAAGCGGCAGTTTTTTATACCATACATAAATAAAGTTTGTAAAAAATCCTTTTGTTTTTATAGTAAATAAACCAGAATATTTTAAGTGGAGTAAAGAAAAGACAAAAAACTAATAATTTTGAGAATGTATATGTTGAAATTATGAGTTTTATAGAATATTATGTTGTATAAGTTTAATTATAAATGCAATCAATTTTAAATGTATATATTTTTTGTTAAAGAATTTTTTATTCTTAGGATGACCCCCCCCCCCCTTTTAAATGTACACTGAAGCCAAAGGCAAATAACTAACCAGCTAACTATCATTTCAGCATACTCCAAGCGGTTTTTTTTTTCTTCAACAAAGTCTCCAAAAATCATATTGTGACACGATTGATCAAAATCGATATCATCCTGTTTACAGTTACTGTGTGTGTCTTAGCTCCAGCACAGCTCCTCTACTATCTAGTGCTGATTACAAGTGATGCTGCTAATACATTCACTATTTTTCCCCACAGCCCTGTTTCTACACTTAAGTTTTGTAATTATACTCTTCCGAGTGCTCCATCCGAGCCTATTGAAACGCTGCTCTTCAATCAGGAGTCAACGTGCGAACGACATTTTCTGAACAGCGGTTTGTAATTGTGAGGAGAGCGAGCTTGCGAGTTTAAAGCAGGTTCTCATTAAACAAACATGGTTTTGGCATAGGCAGCGTGGGGGGAGAAGCAGGAGGAGGGGATGGGCTAAAGGAATGATTTGATTTGGTAATAAAAAAGAAAAAGGCAGCTCTCTTTGTTTGAAGGGAAGTGAGAGTGAATGGAAATGGTAATGTGGAGACAGAAATGGAGACAGATTTAAATAAGAGAGACGACGTCAAGCCCAGGTGGCCTGGAAAGAAAGAAACACAAACACATACTGTACTATATGTATTACACACACACACACACACACACACACACACACACACACACACACACACACACACACACACACACACACATATATATACACACACACACACACACACACACACACACACACACACACACACACACATAAAATGAGTCAATCCATTAATTAAAATATAAATAAATAAATACATATATAGACACGCATTTTATCTATTTATTTTTTAATTAATGGATTGACTCATTAGTAAAACATCCAATGAAGCATGAAATATTAAAACTTGTCTCAAGTATAGTTTTAGTGTTTAAAAAGAAAAACTGCTTATAGAAGGCACCATAGAATGGTGTAAATTAGTTATATGCCATTGTCAAACCACGTCCAATTAAAAAAGAAACAGTAGCAGCGATACTACAGAATCCATGCACTCCTTTCCCAAAGGGGAGCCATCAGAACACAGTCTCCTCCAGTGTCCTGACTTCAACACACACACACACACTTGCTACAATTTCTTCGAGCTCATCATGGTGCTCCGAGGAAAAATTCCCAAAAGTCCTAACAGACGACGTTTCTGTGACTCTGACCCAAGCCGGATTTGACATCGGGATTAATGTAAGGTTAGGAAGACTTCGGTCCTGGGTCAGCGTTTTAGGTCAAGTCTTCAGAGATTCTCTCTGTCAGAGCTGGACTTCGAGGACAAGAGAGGAATTGAAAGACGGCTTAGTCAGTGTGAGGCTGTTTGAGCTGCTGTGCATTGGTTGACAAGACTGGTTTCTAGCTCTAGAGCTCACAGAAGTGTGAAGTGCTCTTATCATACAGAACGGCCTTCGCTTTCAATTACGCCCGGATCATTGTTGAGCAGGAGAGGACGCTGCTTTGATTGGACGGACAAATCACTGCAGTGAAAGTCAGATTTGAGGAGTTTTAATAAATGATCCCAAGAGCATGATCCACATGATCTACAGCATGAAGTGCTGTAATCTGGTTATACAAAAAAACATCATCAGTAGGCTACAATAGACATATTTCTTTGTCTCATAAGGTGATATCATCACATAACACAGTATTCTGGAACAAAACAATGTAATATAACATACATTATATTGATAAAAGTATTAGGACACCTGACCTATGCAGGCATGTGAGGTTCTTCCCCAAACTGTAACCACAATGTTGGAGGAACACAATTGTATCGGATGACCTTGAACACAGAAGTAGACCCAAAACTCTTCCAGCATGCACAAAGCCAGCTCCAGTAAGATATGCTTTACATAGGTTGGAGTGGAATATCTTAAGTGACCTGCTATAGAGCTCTGACCCTAATGAATAACTTTGGAATGAATTGGAACGCTGCCCCCCCAGGCCTCCTTAGGCTCCTGAGTACCTGACTTTACTTACGACCTTGTGATTGAATGAACACAAATCTCCACAAGCACACTACAAAAACTAGTGGAATTCTTTCCTGGAAGATCTGAGGTTATTATAACAGCAAATTGTGACTAAATGTATAATAAATGTAACATGAAATTAGCTTTTGCTGCATGAATAAACACATATGGTGCATTCGGATGTATCTGCTCTATATCACTAACCCTGATGAAAAAGCTGACCGATATTACATGCATATTCATGAACTACTGATTCCCTATACGGGCTATAACATTGACTAAATTGAAGGATTAAAAAAAAATGCCCTCAAGCCCATTAGCAAGGTTTTAACCTATAGATTTGTTATTAACGTGTTCCCAGCTTGCGGCAAATCCAAAAATCTAAATCCAAATCAGTATTACAGTATTGTCAAATCTTTACATGCATAAAAGGTAAAGTTGCCAGTGTCCGGTAAGTACTGATTCAGGCTTCAGTGATCTTGAGGGGCCACTTTAGATTCAATGCCTTTCAACTGCACAACTGAATGGACTCAGTTTGATTGGTGGCGGGAAGAAAAAAAAAAAGTCGCTTAACTACCAGCTGTAAATCCCTCCTTTATTATTCTGTTAGGGCCATTTGATTTTTTTTTCTGCCTCCAGAAACACTATATAATCTGTCTAGAGACACAGTTTAGTGCCAGTTTGACCACTCTACATGCTTGGAAATGGAACAATATGAGAGCAGCAAAAAAAAAAAAACAGCCACTTTCTACTCTAAACATGATGTCAGTATATTCAATTCAATTCATTTTTATTTGTATTGCGCTTTCAACAATGAACATTGTCTCAAAGCAGCTTTACACAGATAATGTGGTGATTGAAAGTGAATATGTTCTTTGTAAGTAAGTTTGTCCCTGATGAGCGAGCCGGTGGCGACTGTGGCAAGAAAAAACTCCCCGAGATGACATAAGGAAGAAACCTTGAGAGGAACCAGACTCAAGAGGAAACCCATCCTTATCTGGGTTGCACCGAATGTCCATTTGTAGCAGATATACGACGTTGCGGGTTACAGTGATGATGATCAGAAGTGGTATAGGGTAATCTAAAATTATTTACCAAAGAAAAATGTGATTTTACCCGTGTTCATTTTCTTTTTAAACTTCTGGTCTTCTAACCTTGTGGTACGACTCTGTTGTAAAAATCTGATGTTTATAAGACCTAAGCTAAGCAGAGATAGATATAGTACACTATATAGACCAAAGTTTGTGGACACCTGACCATAAGATTCATAAGTGCTTTGTGAACAGCCCATTCCTTTTTCCCCATTTGATGTCTTAATAATCTCCACTCTTCTGGGAAGATGTTCCACCAGGTTTTGTGGAGTGTGTTTATAGATTCATTCACTCACAAAAGGTGTTAGTAACATCAGATACTGAGTGTAGAGTGAGGAAGTCTGGAGTGCAGTCAGCATTTCATTTCAACCAATTATGACTAAATTAGTGTACATATGATAAAAACTATAGATTTCTTTCGGCTTCTCCCATTAGGGGGCGCCACAGCGGATTATCCACATGTTTGATTTGGCACGTTTTTACGCTGGATGCCCTTCCTAACGCAATTTATCCATTTATCCAGGCTTGGGACCGGCGCTAAGAGTGGCTGGGGTTGGTTCCCTGACCAGCGCCGCATCCTAACCACTAGACCACCAGGGAACCAAAATGAATGTACATATGATAAATAAATATAAATGAACATTTACAAATACATCAACACAAACATATTTATAATATATAGCAAAATATTTCATTTTTTTATTAAAGTATATTATGTTAAGATGTATATCTAATCTGGTAAAAGTCATTTTGGAAGCAAATGCATGCACGAATTTCCAAACCAAAGGGCATGTATTCATTAAGTGTGTTTACGCCCAATTGAAGATGAAAATTTCACACCCGAATTAAGACAACCAATTATTTTTTTATTTTTTTATTTTTATTTTTTTACAAAATTACATCTTGATAAATGATTAGGCTTTAATTAGTATTTTATTAATAAAAGATTACAGTTTTTCTCGGTTGCTTTGGAGCTTTTCTCGATTCATCCTTAATATTAGCGAACAAGTCACTGCATTTTTAAAACAATTTGTACAAACAGCACAACACATTGGATTTCTTGCAAAAGCCTGCACTCTTTTCAAAATCCTTAGTTCTTCTCTCAAAAGTCAGTGTTTGTGTCGACGAGCATCTCATTCCCATTAGAATGAAAAGTCCCTTTATCATCGTTCACAAGCAAGATCGTCAAAATGTTTAGTCGTGTTGTCAGTATAAAAAATGTAATTCTGTGTTTTGCCAACTGAAAGTTCACAAGATTCACCTTTGACCTATTTTAGAGAACTAGTTGATTATTGGTTGACCTGAAAAAATATTTGTATAGAAATGTAAGCTTGACAGACTCTGACAACTGGTTTAACCATTTTGCATAAAATGACTTATGCAATAAACCGATGCCGAGATGTTTTGGAGGTTAAGACTATTCAGGTGGAACCAGTATAAAATATTTTGATCAGCATCACATAAACAACTGATAATGTAGGAAACAGCAGACACTTGTACACAATCGATTAAATGAATGTACTAAAGCATTCGCAATTTGATCAAAGCAACAAGAAATGTTCTCATGATGTTAAACAAGCAGTTTTGAGAATTTCCTTTCTGATCTGAGAAACGCTCCAAAACAACATAGAAAAACTGTGAGACCAAAAATGCATTTGAATATAGGTGTGAAGAAGAATGCATATATGAGAATGTATAAACATGTCTATGTTAAATTTTTGAGTTCTGTAGAATATTATACCATATGATTATAAATGTAATACATTAAACACATAAGGGTGGTGGTAGCTCAGTAGTTAAGGCTTTGGGATACAGATCGGAAGGTCAGGTATTCAACCCCTGGTATTGCCAAGCTGCAACTCTTGGGGCCCTTAACCCTTTGTGTTCCAGGGGTGCTGTATCATTGCTGATCCTGTGCTCTGACCCCAGCTTCTTAACATTGCTGGAATATGCGAAGAAAGAATAGCACTGTGCTGTAAAGTAGATGTAACAAGTATAAAGCACCTTTCATAAAAAAAATTTGATTAGAATAGATTTAAGATACTGTTTGTATTCTTAGGATGTGATTTTTTATTTTACTGTACATTTACTTAATACATTACTAATTGACTGACAAACTGACTAACCAACTTACTAACTAACCAGATCATTAACAGACTCACTAACTAACAGAATAATTGACAGAATAACTAAGGAACTGACTGAATGAATGACTTCTGACCCACATTACCATGCAGCATTATTCGGCTTGAATTTGTTTGCACAGAAGTGACATATCCAAAATTGCAATTTTTGCAAAATTTGCAATTTTTGCCATTCAAAGATTTTCAATTGTTACTTACATTTCGATCTTTTTTCAAATAGTGAAGTGGTATAAGTGCAGAAAGTCTCTCACAGAGCATTCCAATAAAAAGTGGATATGACAGAATTAATATGTTGCATGCAAAGAAATGTTTTCTATGTAAAGTGGGTTGCATGTTCACACATCCGATGCCAACAGCAAACAAAGAGACCATTATGAAAGGCTTGCATGTGTCTTTACATTTAACATGTGGACATATTTCACACTTGTTTACATACATATGTATATTTTGCCTTTGTACAATATTCTGAATATATTTGTGATGTGTCTTGCCAACTTTAAACAGCATTATGGGTGGCATAACGTAAGAGCTTATTGTGGATAAATATGTACAATGCGTACGTACTGTTTTAATCACAAATTTTCATTCGTTCAATCATTATACCTTCTTTGTCCATAATCCAAATTAATCCAGTTCTCACTCATTGACAAAATAGGAATCAGGAGTATAGCCTGGATCCGACATGTACATGCATTCCCCTGACACAGAGGAGAAGATCGGCTGAAATCAGACTACAAATTGGAAACCGACATGAAACATGAAAACTGTACAAAATTTGACACTGTCCAGAAACAGAGCACACAGTTGAACCTTAAACCCTGAGTATATACTATAAGAGCAGTGTCTGAAACGAAAGGCAGCTGCTTCGATACCTACCTATGTGGTCTCTTAAATTAAATTAAATTTTTAACACTAAATATTACAAAGTATTAGAAAATTAAACAAATCCATGACTAACATTTTCTAAACATCTAATATAATTTTTTATTTTTATTTTTTTTTTTACATTTCATAAAATAATCCATGGTTTGAAAATCTAACAAACAGTGTGAATAAAGAAATGCAGGAGAATTTTTTTATATTAATATTTTGGATTGAATTATTATTATTGTTAGTATTATTATATTGAACAATCTTGATGTTGCTTTATTGGAAAAAGCGAAAATTTTACTCGCATACTTCCTCTAAGTTACACGGCTTTTCCCCAAAAGCTTGCCTTGTTTTAAAACTTTAAAACAATTTCTTCCTTTTCGTTGCTGTTCTTTCATTTTGTCTGGCGTGTGTGAATACTGCGTGTCCAAAACCTTTCTGACTCACAATGTGTTTATAGTGTATAAAGGAAATGGGCACTGACCCACGTTCAACAACACTGTGATCTATCAGTAGCTAATAAAATTAGATTCAAATGATAATATCCGATGCCAAATTTCCATCCGGCTCATGGTATCCTCGTGTGAAAACTTCGCAGCTCTGCTAATTCAGGCTGTGGCAAAGCCGCAGATGATGTAATTGCGGAGCAGTCGGGATTCTGTTATCAACTGTCCAAACAATCGCCAAGCCTAATAGGTTTTTAATCTGTTCGTGTGTAAATGCTTCCACCCACTAGTGTACCGTCGAGACTCGGCCACCCACTGGAGCTGGAGAACCGGAGTCAGGCCCGTTTGATCCGCATTGAGGAGGAGTAGGCTCGGCAGGCCCGGTTTAAAAAATGATTTATGGTCAGCAGCAGGAGTTTCAGTGTTATTGCCAGAAAGCCGGTGTCGAACGCAAGACGGCTGAGGTGTTCTTGGAGAAAAATGCCACGTGATTTAGAGAGCGGAGACAAAAGAGCGCTAAACTGCAGCTGAAAAACAGAATGTAGCCTACTTAGCGCGGGACAGCCCTGTTTACATTGCTGAAAGTGGATATTGGGGCAGTGTGTTTGCTTAGGTGTGTGCGTGACTGTATATTGTGCGCTTTTATGGCTGAATGTGTCGAACATGGTCGTAAAAAGTTCTGAATTGAGCGCCGAGTTTCCTTTAAAGGACTCGACACGGTAGATAAAATCGACGACGCACACACGAAAACATTCGCCACACAAGACGCTGAACAGAGAGAGACCGATGGGACGTCTTCGAATAGTGATGGAGTGTGTGTTGGTGTGTGCGTGTGGCTACACTGAGACCCCACACGAGTCGAAGACGTACTTGAAACTGGAATGCATGTGTACACATGTAGCATAGCGCTTATAGACCTCCGGACATTCTCTCGCTCGTATACACTGAGGACTTTAAACACACTGTTCTGTTGAATTGAATGTATCCATAGCAACACTAATGTCTAACTCTAGAAATGTTGGCCTATCCCCCCACCCCCACCCCCCCGCTCTCTCTCTCTCAACCTCACTGCCGAATTCCTGTGCAACAGTTACCATTAGGGACGTGTGGGACAGCTTTAAAAGCTAATTGCTGATTCTGGAACAGCGAAGTACACGAGTTTTATTTCTTGGTAATGAAACCAGGGCAAACACAGAGAAATAAAAGAGAGAGAGAAATGTGATGATAGTAAACTAAAGGACGAGTGAAACACCCAGAGATACAGGAATCGCAGTTTCTGCAACGTACTTATGAATAAATGCTGGAAGGAAGCCAGTTTAATGGGCAATAATGAGAGATCATTTGTCTCTATAAAATAAAATAAAAATATAAAAAAAAAAACATATTCAGGAATGGGCTGATTAAACTTACATGGAAATTGCCAGACAAGAAAATTTATCTCATGAGGCAAAAATATTAGATTTATTGCCTTGATTAAAGCTATTTGCATCTTAGAATGTGACTTTTTGCAATTTCGGACAAAAAAAATAAATAAATAAAAAAAGACGACATTACAAAATGCACCCTACAGCCATTGGCGCCAGAGCCTTGCTTATTAGATAAACTTAATCAGACCTCTAAAATGGCAATTTGTCCGAGACACTGCATCATTGACAGGCTCTTGGGTTTTTAGTGAACTTTAAACGCAGGAGAAAAAAGGCATGCAATGTCTCGGGCTTTCAGATTAAGTTTAGTTCCAGACTGTCAATGGAAAATTGATAATGCAGTGTAGTTTAGGCTTAATCAGTGTCTGGAGAACTGGGTCTCAGGCTTTAACACAGAGAGCCTGAGTGGACGGATCGATAAGAGTCTCATCAGGGGAGCCCGAGGACATGAGACAGGGATGGACTAGATGCTGAGGTATTGATAGGTTTTAGCCAGAGCAGTATCACGGGCATGCTGTGGACACTACAGGGCTTTAAGGGCAAAACTTGACTCAGCCTGCACTATCGACACGAGACATCCGTGTTCTCAAACGCTCGTCGCTATTTCTCTGATAAATGGAGAATTTTCTACTGCATTTCAAAAAGACGGATCAAGTTTGGCATAAAACTGCTTCTGAGGAGAACATATTCTTTGTTAAGGCAAATGATGAATATGCAGTTCTTTCACAGTGACATTTTAAAAAATGCCTGGAAGTCCCGCATTATTTTAAGGCACTATTCCCTATTCTTGTTCATGTTAGTCCCCGAAGGACTGCATGCATAGTGTTTCTCTACTCTAACAAACCTGACTCTAATCATCAGCTCATTAGCAAACCCTTCATTAGGATAAATGACTGTGTTAGTAAAGGAAAACAATACAAAGGGCAATCGAGAACGACTGAAGGGGGCAGGGTTTGGGAACCGATAGAACAGGATGCATTATACATATTATGCTCAAACATGGGTGGACATCCTACTCCAAGACCATGGTCATTCTGACCTTTCTCTGTTGCTGTAGTAACCTCCACTTTTTTTTGGGAATGCTTTCCACTAGATTTTGAAGTGTAGCTGTAGGGGATTTTTGTCCATCTGTCTAATTGATGCTGAGAAGGCCTGTGGTGTTGTTCCAATTCCTCCAACACAAAGGTGTTCGGAGAGGTTGAGGTCATATCTCTGTGCAGGTCATCCAAGTTCTTCCATGTCAACTTTGGCAAGCTGCGCCACAGATGCTGTAGGACAACAGGAATGTATGCAATGGAATGAAGTGAAATGGAATCGAACGGATTGAAAGGTAATCTATATCAAGTGAATGAGACAGGAGGCGTGCAGCTGAAAGAAAAACATGAAATGTGGTAGAACAGAATCAGAATAACACAATGGAATGGATGGAAGAAAACGGAAAGTAATGAAATGAATACAATTGAACGGAGTAAAATAGATTGCAATGGAGAGAAATGGTATAGAATGTAATAGGGGGTGTATAGTGGAATGGAATTAATTATTTAAATGTTTGGTAGACAGTTAATTATACAGTTTTTTTCTGCGAAGGAACCACTTTTTTGTTGTTTGTTCACACATTTATATCTAAGAAGAACCTAAAGAAAAACCCTCCAGGGTTCTGCATGGTATGGATTTTCTTTTTCTTTTTTCTGAGTGTATACATTTTTTTTTTGTAAGAAAACCTATGACCTTTAAAAAGAAAAAGTTCAATCTGCCCCAAAACTCCTTTGGAGTAGATCCTAGAAACAGTGTGTTCACCTCACAAAAATCTATATAGGATGCTTTCTAGAGAGACATTTTTGCAAAGCTAGAACAAGATTCTTTCAGGTACTCTTGTCTTTAAGAGTATAGAAGAGAATAAAAAATAAAAAATAAAAAAACAGAAGGGAAAAAGTTGTAAGCTGTGAAATGTTTATGTGAGAGAAAGAAAAAACTATGAAAGAAAAAGCAAAACTCAGTGTGTGGTACCTGATTGATAGGACCTGAAGTTAGATACCAGGCGAACCTGTAAGCTACAGGCACACAAAACACACACGGAAACACACACACACACACACACACACACACACACACACACACACACACACACACACACACACACACACACACACACACACACACACACACACACAGTCTGCGGCAAGCTGGCAAGAAAGGTTAAACTAACTCCATAGCACTGGCCCCATCCAGAGCTTCCTGTTCATGCCAATTTGTGAGTGTGTCAGAAGAGTTTGACAGGCTTTTAACTTCTGCATTCAACCCTAAGCTGCTTGTGACACACATTCACATTTTTCCCTTAGGTAAAGAAAACCACACTATGGCTGTGTAGGATACAGCTAAAAAAAAGGTTAAAATAAAAAATAAAAAAAATAAATAAAAAAAGCACCAATAAGGGTCAATCCTTTCAATGCTATGATTCAGTCGCTCTAGACTAGAGGTCACCAACTGGCGGACTCCAGCCAGACCGTGAAGCCTTTTCACATAATGAAATGAATATATGCCGAACTCTATTTTCTAATAAAATCAAATATATCAGGCAAATCAAGGTCAGATCAGTAGAGCCGTTCGGGTCCTACGGTGGCACGTGTCGCTAATACAGTTACTATGCTCACTGTTGCTACGATCAGACGTGCAGTGAAGGCAGCAATGGGCGCTGCGCAAATAGATGAAACTTTAAGTGAGTAAAAAAACAATGGCAATTTTAAAAACAAGGAACGTTGATGATGAAAATCGAGTTTTATCAAGACGCTTTCATTCTTAAGTTCTCCTTAATATAGCCTGATTTTATTACATTTTAATTTAAGGTTATTTAAATTTTGATGGACTTAAAAAAAAACTGTACAAATAAACAGATAAAGGGTTTCCTTATTTTCTAAACATTAGATACAATTAGCTAGACAATACGTATGACATAAGTTGAAATGTGATATGACTTATGATCTGTAATCTCAGTTCAGCAGAAACAAAAGCACTTTCGCTTTTTCTTTTTCTTTCTTTATTTTATTCATTTAGAATGTGGCCAATATAAATGTCTACACTCCTTTCTTTAGTTTGACAATAAGCATCAATTCATGTTTTTAGGTGTATATGAGTGTCTGGACCCCAGCTGGCAAGGAGGGTTCATTTACTGGACCTCAAGCAATTTTAGTTGAAGACCTCTGTTCCAGACTGTGTCTCAGTGTCTCAGTCTCGGTGCCACTTGAAAAACTACAAAACCATAATAATCATCTTGTTCTTCTACACACTAGTATTCCAAGAGAAACATGGCCAAAACACAAATCCAGTCCATGATAACCACAAAGCACCACGGCTTTACAACAGTCCAGCATTATGACCTTGGTGTAAACCAAGGCAGCAAGAAGGCCGAGGAGCTGGAGAGGGTGTTAGGACTCCCAATAAACTTTCTTTTCGGCTTCTCCCGTTAGGGGTCGCCACAGCGGATCCTCCGCACGTTTGATTTGGCACATGTTTTACGCTGGATGCCCTTCCTAACGCAACCCTCCCCAATTTATCCGGGCTTGGGACCGGCACTAAGAGTGGCTGGGGATGGTTCCCCGACCGGGAATCGAACCCGGGTCGCAGCGGTGGGAGCGCTGCATCTTAACCACTAGACCACCAGGGGACCTTTTGTTAGGACTCCCAATGAGGATGAAAAAAAAGTATAATAATAAATCATGTGCCTGCTGTCTCTATCAGAGGTAAGAAAGAATACAATGATAACTATGTTGTTACTCTCTTGCTTCTCCTTTTGCTTGCCTTGCCAGTTTCTTTATGCCATTCGTTTTCTGCTGTCTCTCTCTCTCTCTGCATGCCTCTCAGTACCAGTGGGGGAATCAGAATAAGTGAGACATTTGTTAGACATTTTCCTATATGTTTCTATCATTCGTGGGCGGAAGTACATGCACTACGGGATTAAGAATGAGAAACTAGTAACAAACCATTGGATGCTAGCGAGCTGATAAGTCTGAAAGTATAAATACTGAAATACAGATCTCAACCATATGCTAGCTAATTATTGTCATTTAATTGAAAATAAGATAACGAAGATTTTCCTCTGAAGTGCTCGAAAAAGACTCTGCTATCTACAAAATGGTGGGCACTAGTGAGATGGTTTTAAAATGGTGGGTGCTAGAAAAGTGCTGGATGGTGGGCTCTAGTGAGATGCTAAGTATAAAACGGTGGGAAACAGCGAGATGCTAATTATAAAACAGTGGGCAAAAGTGGAATGCTAGTTAGAAAGTGATGGGTTTTGATAAGATGCTAGTTATGAAATGGTAGACAATAGTAAGATGCTAGTTATGAAATGGTGATCTACAAGTTGCCAAATGTGTTATAATGGTCCTTAATGGCATCCCATAGACTGACACACCACCAGTAGCAGACTACAAATGACAACTTAACAGTTTCCATTAAAATCAATACCACCCCCAACACTGTATTCTATACAGGGTTCAATTGTTAATTGTGTTCTTAGCAGGGAAAAAGTAACTGGTTTGGAGTAAAACAATACATTAGTTCATGAGTTTTAGAAGGCACAGATGGGTAAAACCATATACCATGATATGCCCTGTTTGACAGATCAAATTTCTGTGCTCTAAATATCGATTATATCTTCCATCCCGCTCCAGGTCATTTTGTTCAACCATTTCACTTCCTTTTTTTATCCTTCACATCCTTTTTAAGTTGCCAGTCTCAATATTCCTGTTTGCTTCACTCGCTTTAACTCCTCTATAGCTCTTTCTCTCCTTTTTTTTTCTCTGCTACATCCATGCCCGTGTTGTGGGAGCAGTTCCCCTGCTGGCTCTGATTGAATTAAGCTCATGAATAAGAATGTGTCTCTCTCCAGAGCCTCCAGCAGAGAACTATTGACATCCACAGCTTTGGCATGCTCTGCTACTAGTATTCAGGCCTCACTGGGGGAGTGCAGGGAGGTTAGCTAGCATCACAACCGCATGGAGTAGGCTAAAGGCAAACCTGCACAAGCTTGCAAGTCTTCTCCCAATTCACATTTCGCAAAGCTTGCCTAAAGTACACATCTAGTTAAAAGGAAATGACAGGGCATGCACACACTGTTACATCTAAATGGTCTGTCTTTTTTCCCCACAGAAGACATTTGAAATGCAAAATGCTACATTGTAGGCGTTTATGCTAAGCATGTGCATGAGGGCTGAAAATTTCTGAGTCACAAAGATTACTCAATTATTCATTAATATCACATGTTTGAAGGTTTCATGGGTGAAAACGTTTTGCCAGGCATTAAAATAAAAAATGTCATATATGAAAGAAGTTTCATATAGGAAAGCGTTTTGTTACCTGCTTGTTACACGTTGCATGGGATTTATGCCACAGGAATAAATGCTAAACTATAATCGAGAGATACTTGTCTCACCATAACCACACACGGGAAAAAAAGAAAAGATACATGCTGAACTATTATTCTCAGTGTGCCTTCTACATCATGGCTCTCCTGCCGTCTCCCCAGGGGCGCTATTGGATACAAGTGCAAACTACAATCCTGCAACCCAACACAGGCTGGCAGCTCAAGAAGACAAGAGCAGGTGAGGAAAAGAGAGAATGACAGAAGATAGAGCGATAGACGGCTGGAGAGAGAGGAAAAATGCGGGAGTGATGCTCAGATTGGAATGCGTCCCAGACAAACAGCTTGAGTCACTGTTTGACTGTGATGAGGGCACCTACTGAGGGTGTACACAAACTCACAAAGTTGTACACACACACAAACCTGAGCTCTTTAAAGCACCAGCAGGATGTTTCTGCCCCCTACCTCAAATTTATTGCTTGTAAGAGCACCACATGCAGAGAGACTAAGGACAAAAATGGAAAAAGTCAGAACAACGGGCTTAAGAAGATTACCCACAACAATACAAACCACAAAAAGGCATCTTTGGATGCTAGTAGGATGCCAAGAATGAACAATTTAATGATATTTGACATTTTGGATGCTAGTTAGGTGCAAGGTACAAATCATTGGATTCTCATTATACGCCTTTAACCAACCGGTCAATGCTAGTTATATAATGCTGGAGGATAAATAAATGCTACTGAAAGTCTAGTTAGGATATGATTTTTAAAATGGTTGATATATACTAGTACAATCTAATCAAAAAGTCCACCAAACAGAAATTCACTGTAACCTTAGACACACAAATATTCACTAAATACCTTATTTGGATAAAAGTTCTTATGGCACCTGACTTCCAGCTTTTCTATATTTGCTTCTTCCACAAACTGTAACCACAAAGATGAGGCACACAATTGTATAGGATGTCTAAGTGTGGTAGCATGAAATTTTCCCTTCATGTGAACTAGGAGATCCAAACCTGTTTCAGCATCACAATGCTCCTGTGCAAATTAAGCTCAACAAGATGCGGCCTGCTATAGAGATCTGACTTTAACCCTATGTACAACTTTTGGGATAAACTGGAACACTGAGTTCACCCCAGGCCTTCTCACATCACCTACACCAGTATCTGACTTACTAACACCCTTGAAGCTGAATGACCATAAGTCCTCACACAACACTCCAAAATCGAGTGGAACATGTCCACAGAAGAATGGAGAATATTTGCTATATAAGAGTTGCTATATATATTTTTTTTTTAATTTATATATAAACAGTCAGTATTCAAATGGCAAATTTGCTATTTGAAGAAATTCAGATCCCAATCAGATGTTAATTTCTAAAGCTAATGATTTAACTAACTAGTTATTGTATAATGACATTGGGAATGAGACAGTGCTGTTGGGAACATGAAGATTTCCCACTGAAGTGGTCCTAAAAGTCTCTGCTAACTCAAATACTACTGTAATTACATTTAGCTCATGCCCTATGACAGACTGGTGTCATATCCAGACTGCTTATTTAGGCAATTATCCAGTAAGCCATGTGGTAGAGATGCATTTTCTCGTAATCACTTAAATACAGGTCAAAAGCTTTAGTTCAATTTCATATCAAACTTCACAAAAAGCCAGAAAAAAATCCCCTGCATTCATGGCTGTGGTTGCCAATGGGCTGATGTGAGCATTTCTTCTCAAAACTGTTCTCTTGTCAGTTTTTGTAGAATGCTACAGTGACTGAAACAGCCACTCTTTACAGCTGTAATGTGCAGAAAAGCATCTCAGAACACACTGAATCTAAACGAGGAAGACCCCACATCCTGTTTCACTCCTGTCAGCCTGAGTATCTGCCTGAGCACAGGCTTGACTTTTTTTCCACATTTCTTTCTGTCTGGTTTCATTCTTCTCATGGTCCCACCCCTATTACTGAGAGTATTCTATTCAGTTTTGTCTTTTGAAACTGTTTCAATGTTGCATACATATAAACCGCTTGGAACGGAATAAAAATGAAACTGAGGCTATACTCTCACTCGCCGATTTAACGTCCGTTTGTCCGTTTATTATCCGTTTGTTCATTTCTTTGTTTGTCCATATGCGTTCGGTTTGGCAAAGATACCGACTTGCCTTAAAATGAGACGCAAATAGAGTGAGATCCACTTTTTATGATTCATCCGCGTCTTATTTCGCTTCCGAGTCCAGCATTTCTTCCTAATGAACAGATTTTCTGTAACCTTGGATTCTGAGAAAAGAGATATTTAAAGAGAAAAAGAGGAAGATGGACAGAAAGAGCTGCTATGTATGTGTGTGTGTGTGTGTGTGTGTGTGTGTGTGTGTGTGTGTGTGTGTGTGTGTGTGTGTGCGCGAAGGGGGGTTATGTGAGGAAGAGCGTCGTCTCCCAGGGTCCCTTTTACCACCTGCTCTGACTCAACGAGCTCTTTCATTGCTCAGGGACACCACACACACACACACACACACACACACACACACACACACACCAGCAGATGACTATATAGCAGACTGAAATACAATGTGGGATGATTTTAAAAAAAAACGTCAGTAAAATGACGTTCGCAGTCTATAAGGCGAGTTACTTCAGGTTCAGCTGAAGTTCTAGAGAATTGAGGTGTAGTAGTAACGTGTAGGTGGGTTTTAACACCTTCAGGGTGAAATCACATGTAATGAAGGGCAGCATATCTGCACTGTTGCACTCCTTTGGTCATTGGGTTGGTAAAAAACTGATGGATGCATCGAAGAATAAGGCTTCGTGTGACCACGGCCTATTGGACGGAACCAAAGCAGATTATTAAACATTTTGTGTTTTGGTTTGCCCTTGAGACAGAGAGAGAGAGAGAGAGAGAGAGAGAGAGAGAGAGAGAGAGAGAGAGAGAGAGAGAGAGAGAAAGAGAGAGAGAGAGATGGACAGAGAAAAAAAAACCCACAAAGAGCTTATGCTATGAAATGAAAATTCGCCAAACGAGTCAGTGAGTGTTATTATGCTTATTTGCTTTCCAGGTGTGAGGTATGCGCCACGGGGTCCAGTCGATAAGCAAGACTACAATAGATGGGAAAAACATCCCACAGAGTCTCTGAACACCTAATGTGAGCACAAAGGAAAATGCCAACACATCATTATGGGGCTGAGTTTAGTCGATTTTCACTGCTCATTCAAAAAAAAAAAAAAAAGAAAAGAGAGAAAAAAAAAAAAAAAGGATCCAAAGTACACCTCAAGCCAACGAACCCAGAAGCCAGAGTAAATCAAATGACCGGCAGTGAAATGAAAAATTGTTTGGAACTTGAAGGCGGTGAAACTAAAACTGGAAGTCGATTTGAAAGTATATAAAATGCATCTCTTCGCTGTCAGGGAAACTATCCGCTCCCGCGGCCGGGTACAGACGACTGAGGTGGTCTGGCCGTAGAAAAGGGAAGACGTAAAAACTTGGCAGATAAGTAGGCCGTTCGAGCCCAGTGAGGCAAGACAGAGATGCACTTAGTCTTTCACTGTGAAAAACACTTTAACACAAGGAAAATATCCTTTAATAAACGCAGCTCAGATTACCGCCAGTTGCTCCAGGAGGAGAATCTGCTGATTATGTTGCAGCTGTTGCTGTAATGTTTGATGCAGTGTAGAGTGGATGACTACTGGCCCTGACAGTCCTGGTTTTGGACCAATATCGATATGAGTAAGGAATAAAACACGGCGGTGTGTGCACTTATCCGAGCGTAATCAACATCAAGATGGCCTGTTTTTTTTGTTTGTTTTTTTTATTCTGTCATTAAAAATAGGTCTTAAAGCGTGTTATTCCTTTTATGCATCTTTCAAAATTAAATAAACAATAAATAATTACAACCTCCTCACAGAAACGTCATTAACAATTACCCTCTTGTTTATTCCATGTATTTGCAGAAATAATAGAAATAAAAGAAAACACGATACATTTGCTAGAATATGAGATGCGGTATTTATTTCACAACGCCTTATAAACTGCCTCGGCGAATTTGCTTCGAAATCCCGAACTGAATTTAGAGAAAGCGAAAGACGAAAAAGAATAAAAAAAAAAAAATCAAAAGATACGCAGCACTGCAGCTCCTTTATTATTTTCCTAATACACAATACAATGAGATTAGGAGTGCATGAGTATGAGTGTGAGTGCGTGTGCGCGCACACATGAGATTTAGGTTTAAACTCGAGTAGTAATGACAGAACACCAGAGTGCTTTTATTTCTGCCATGTTGACTTTGCTCCTCAGAGAGATATACCAATTTCTCCTGTCAAAAGCTCTTCCCTATGATGCCTCCGTTCATATCTGTCATTTGCATCCCAAACCAACATCTCTGCTTTTTTCCATTCTGTCACATAAACACAGCACGTGATAAGATTTTCCAGATATAAAGTCTAGGTCTGGGGGGTGGGGGGTGGGGGGTTATGTGTGTGGACGGGGGGCCCCCAAGGTTTTTTTTTCTATGTTTCATAGAGCTTTTGGTTCAAACGATGATCACAAAGATTGTCATTTGTTTTATAGAAAACGCTGTAAACAGTATTCTGCTTTATAGAATAGAGTTTGAGTGAAGGGAAAATTCAATCCCATACAATTGTGTGCCTCCAAATTTGTGTTAACTGTTTGTTTGGAAAAACATATGGCTGGAAACGTCAGGTGTCCCAATACTTTTGTTAGTTAATAACCACCAGGAACTACCATAAAAGTGTAGAGATTCTCTCAAAGTGTAGGAAACTACCATGTAATGCAAATTATATCAGTTTCAGTTTTCCTGTATTCTGGAACGGGGAAAAATGGACTTTTTTTCCATTTCAACCCTTTTGTGCTTCATTTATATATTTTTCGAAAGTATCGTATGAAAATAATCACCAAAACACCTACTGTGTATAGTGCTTAGATGGTAAGGTAAATCTATGCTCAATGAATCAACCAATTTGTGAAGCAATTGTGTGGCGCATGTCCAACACATGTAGCTACGCTTTGGTCATATGAAAGTGTTCTTTGATTAGTGATGGAAAACATATGCTCTACGACAATCATTTAC
Source organism: Silurus aristotelis (assembly GCF_946808225.1). NCBI lineage: Eukaryota > Metazoa > Chordata > Actinopteri > Siluriformes > Siluridae > Silurus > Silurus aristotelis. The sequence continues at coordinate 10,920,760 of NC_139600.1, read as the reverse complement.
TGACACCTGATCACCAGATTTAAATAGGATTTTTAAACATCCCGTCCCACATTTGGTCGCTACTTGCTGTTCTAAAAACCTCTGCTCTTCTGAGATGTTGTTCCACTAGATTTCGGTGTGTTTGTGGAGATTTGTGCTCATTGAATGAGGTGGTAGCTTAGTGGTTTAGGAATTAGACTTTGGATCTGAAGGTCAGGAGGTTAAATTCCAGCCACACCAAGCTGACACTCCTGGGTCCCCGGGCAAGGCCCTTAACCCCATAGCTGTTCAGTTATATGAATGAGATAAATGTAAGTTATTCTAGATAAGGGCATCTGCTACTGTAAATGCCATGAATGTAAATGTTGTCCAGCCACAAGTGTGTTAGTAAAGGCAGGTACTCACAAATGGTGAGGAGGCCTGTTGTGCAGTCAGAGCTCTAGATCAGGACACTCAAGATCTTCCTCTCCAACCAATGTAAAGCATATCTTCACGGTTTGGGTCTCTTAGTTCAAGTAAAGGGGAAATTCTATGCTTTCAATTTCGAAATACACACAATTGTTTGCTCCATTTTGTGGTTACAGTTTGGAGAAGAACCACTAATGGCATTAAAAGTCAGATGTCCCACTATGTTTGTGTGAATACTTTATATATAAGTATACTTATTGAGAGATAAGTGTACTTCAAGGCTCTTCTCTGTTCTGGCACCAAGATGGTGGAATAAACCTTCCCTAGATGTCTGAACAGCCGCGTCCCTGGCTATCTTTAAGCGACGGTTGAAGACCTACCTCTTCCTGAAACACTTAAATTACCACTTTCCAAGTTTGTTTTGTAGAATTCAAGAGTTTTACCTATATTAAGTTTGTAATCTTGCATACCAGTGTAGATAGCACTTTTTCTGCTAAATGGCGCAAATGTAAATAAAAATGTATATATAATTGAGTCAGAGAGTGAACTGATTTGTTGTTAACTAGTTACTAGTAGCAACATTAGCAGTAAGATAGTTATTCAACTAGCTTAATCATTCCACTGAATGTGTCCTAGCTGTACACCAACGTTTGGGTTTATAGGATATTTGGTTGTAAATTTGATCAACCTGGTGCCCCAGGCTCACTGGAGAGTCAAAATCATTTTATAATTCAACTCTCTTTGGTTGCTTTCCAATGGTAAGGATTAACCATTTGGAAGATAAGCCTTGTCAGACTATACAAACATCTTCATTTGAGGGTGTACTACAGTACATGTCCTTCACAACTCAGTCACATATTAAGTTGGAAAAGAAAATACCATTGCAATCTTTAGGTCTTCTGTCTACAACACCAATATTTGAAAGAGGTGTGTTGCTTTAATACAGTCTGCATTCAATCTTTAACCTATTGAGGATTGATCATGATATGTCTGAGAACTCATTAGCTAGTGTTCCCCCCCCTAATCTATATGAATTTCTAGAAAGCTAAGCAGCCCAAAGCAATGCTGGCTAGAATTGTTTCATTATAGAGAGTTTAGTCCTGGGGCTGTATTAGCTGGAGGCTGAAATTAGGCCCATATGGTACATGCTGACCTCTGGATCCCAGGACTGCACAGGTAGTCCCGGTTTTTATGCGTTCCATGTGTGACCCACCGTGTGTTGCCGTCCTTTCCGTTGGCGTGTGCGCCGTTCCGTAATTATTTCAATATTGCGAACTTGAACGCGAGTCACGTTCAAACTGAAATGCGGGCCTGTGATTTACATGATGGATGTAAGAGAGTTCGTCTTATTTAGAGAGGTCATACGTAATAACTCAGGATAATTACATCAGATCAATGCAGGGACTAATACTCCTGATGCAGAGATGTCGCTCGCTCACACGTCCTGTTTGCAGAAAAACACAAACCAGATGGCTCAGAGAGCGACAGAGCGCCCGCCGCCGTTTTCTTTTCCAACATATACCCACGTTTGTCGGAGGAAATGTGAAACCCAGACGCAGTGCAAGATGACAAAATGTGGTGTCATGTTTGTTCCGTCTCCTCACATCACCAAAAGGGTGTTAAGACCCTCCCGGTCCTCCAAAGCAAATAATTCGGTTTGGGTTTTGGATAGAATCTTGGCTTGGATTTTGGAAAAAGGAAATGCCATCCAGTATACTGTATATATCTCAAGTTACAAATGTTATATCCATGGCCGAATGGAAGGGATGAAGTGGACTGAGAATGAAAAGACATTTTCTATCTAAGATCTTTCTTTTTCTCATCATATCACAGTCAACTTCAAGGACAAGGCATGCCACAAATATCCTGAGACGACCAAGACGCAGTTTTCTGTCTCTCAAAAACACACACACACACACACACACACACACACACACACACACACACACACACACACACACACACACACACACACACACACACACACACACACACACACACACACACCGTCTCTCAAGAGTCAATTTTTTTAACTGTCATTTTATTTGCTGTATGCTTAAATTAAATATCAGGTTGCAAATAGTGTGGTGCAGCTTCTTCGGTGATACTAAGCCACAAAACTATATAAAGTTTTTTTCTGTCCTGACTGATTCACTGATTCAACAGTTGGCCAGGAGAATGAACCAGTACCGTGTGTCTCATTACTATATTCCATAAGTACAGTGAAAAATATAGAAAACACATTATAAAAGACTTAAAAAACTTAAAAATGAAAAATACTTTTATCCATTGAAGATCATTTTTTACTTGATGGTATCATTGGACTCCCTTCATGTTATATAACTTGTGCTTATTATTGGGAAAGTGGCAGCTCAGTGTTTAAGGTGTTTAAGGTTACTTATCAGAAAGTCGTAAGTTCAATCCCCAGTATTGCAAAGCTGCATGGGGCCCTTGAGCAAGGCCCCTAACACTCTGTGCTCCAGGGGTGCTTTATCATGGTCAGGGTAACTGCAGGTGGCACTAAGTCAAATTTAAGAGTTTTGAAAACCCTTTTTAAAACCATTAACAATAGAAATGTAAGACCTATATCACAACATCAAAAACACACAAATACGTTGTTAGCAACTGACCTTAACTGAGCCCTAAATTAATTTTTTTTTTCAAGCCAAGTATCGTTAAACTTGCACTTCCCCATAGCTGAAAAAAAAAATGCGTTTTATGTCTGTGGTACAATCCAAGAGAGATTAGCGCCAATAACAGAAAGCGAATTTTCTGTTGCATGTTGGTTTCAATTGTAGTCGTAATACAGCGAATTTTATTTGGGCTAGCGAAAGAAACACCAAGGAAGCAAACAAACAAACAAAACATTATATAGTGCTGCATGAGCATTTTAATGAGCATTAGGAGTCAGAATATTTCAACGTGTTTAAAATTATTGAAGTCCTACAACAGCAAATGTAACTTTTTAGGGTCTCGAATAATTCAGACTCAGTAAGAGTCTGCGGAAAGCCTGCATGGGTGATATGTGCTTGGTCACCAGCTTCATAACATCGCTGAAATATGTGAAAACACTGTAATACACTGTACTGTAAATCTGACAAGTATAAAACACCTTTCTTTCTTTCTTTCTTTCTTACTTTTTGAACATTCCACTTTTCATTTTGTCCCCCTTTTTTGTAATAAACCCCTCCACTATTCTGAGAAGGCTTTCCTCTAGATTTTTGGAGACTGAGGATTTGTACTCGTTCAGCTTCAAGAGCATTAGTCAGATCCGGTACTGATGAGGAGTTCTGGGGTGCAGTCAGGGTTTCACTTCATCCCAATGGCGTTCAGTGTGGTTAGGGTCAGAGCTCTGTGCAGGACACTTGAGTACTTTTCAGGTTCTGTTAGTCCCAGTGAAGGGAAAAGTGTACAGTTATAGCATATGCATACATCATATATAATTGTCTGCTTCCAACTTTGATACAACAGTTTGGAGAAGGAGAGCATATTGGTGTGACGGACAGGTGTTTACGCCATGTATTTTTGATCATATATGAATTTAAAAGAAAAAAAAAAATTCTCACATATAAGCATGACCAGAATAAAACGTCACAATGAGCTTGAATAGTTGTGACTATATCACAGCCCAATTTTGCAATCAGAGTATATTCCTTCAGACAGACAGACAGAGAGACAGACAGACAGAGATAGATAGTAGGACAGACAGACAGACAGACAGACAGACAGACAGACAGAGATAGATAGTAGGACAGACAGACAGACAGACAGACAGACAGACAGACAGACAGACAGACAGACAGACAGACAGACAGACAGACAGACAGATAGATAGATAGATAGATAGATAGATAGATAGATAGATAGATAGATAGATAGATAGTAGGACAGACAGACAGACAGACAGACAGACAGACAGACAGACAGACAGACAGACAGACAGACAGACAGAGATAGATAGTAGGACAGACAGACAGACAGACAGACAGACAGACAGACAGACAGACAGACAGACAGAGATAGATAGTAGGACAGACAGACAGACAGACAGACAGACAGACAGACAGACAGACAGACAGACAGAGATAGATAGATAGTAGGACAGACAGACAGACAGACAGACAGAGATAGATAGATAGTAGGACAGACAGACAGACAGACAGACAGACAGAGATAGATAGATAGTAGGACAGACAGACAGACAGACAGACAGACAGACAGACAGACAGACAGACAGACAGACAGACAGAGATAGTAGGACAGACAGACAGACAGACAGACAGACAGACAGACAGACAGACAGACAGACAGACAGAGATAGTAGGACAGACAGACAGACAGACAGACAGACAGACAGACAGACAGACAGACAGACAGACAGACAGACAGACAGACAGACAGACACTTTATTCAAATTTATGGGAAATATACATTGGTGTATAAATGGATTGCAAAGCATATTATCAGTTATTTAACAAATAATAATATTGGTTGCTTAACATGGTGAGGATCTTTAGTTCACCTTCATTAAAGGAGACTTCAGGGTCAGTGCTTCATTAGAGGCAGTTTCTGTGAAAGCAAATCTTCAAGGGTTTCTTGCCAGTGGCGTTAATAGGAAAATAAATGTTTCATAAACGGTGGTTTCCGCAGTTTTTTTTTATTCGTTTGTCTTGTACTTACATGTATCA